>NW_008672025.1:149597-152445 GCF_000695815.1 Acanthisitta chloris | reverse complement strand
ATGAAGGTGACTGAGTCGCAGCACAATGCAATGGTAAGCTAAATGGCTTTAATATAAAGACTCCTACTATTACTCCTACTATGGAGTTTTTCATGTTAAAACCACGTTGTTTTTTGCTAGTAAGTAAATAAGCTTCACCAAAACCTTCTTTAGTTCCTTTAAACAAAGTATATGCGTCATCGTTAGAAAAAAATCCTTCAGTTCTTTCTTCAACAAGTGACTGCCAGACTCAAATCCTCTCTGTTTCAGAGTGAAATGTGAGCATCTCAATTCTTTCTACAATGAACACTATTACAGAGTCCTCTAAAAACATATGTACGGTCTGATGATTTTTTGTTTGGTGTGTTTATTTGTCTGTTTATTTTTCGTTATTTCAAAGAGAATGGAGAGATGTTTTTACCAGGATGGCTTTGTTGGTGGTTTTTCTGATGGAGCACACATTTGGGGTTTCCTAACGTGTCTAAACAAGAAACACAACTCTAAAAGTGATTAAGCAGAAGAGGTGAAGTGATTAAGTAGATGAGATACTAACATTAAAAACTAATGAACTGAAAATATCAAGAGATCCAAAAATATGTACAAAATAGGTATAAAATACATATTAAAAACTGTAAGACAGGCTCTAGAATAATTTAGACTCAAACCAGAAAATAGTAAACTAATAAGAAAATTTGAAAGCTTTTCCTATACTAAGAGAGACACATGCATCAGACATCTTTGACCTACTGTTGGATAAAGAGATTTCTCACTGCCAGAGCACTACTCAACCTGCAAGCAAATTGAGTTATTTTTTTGGGTCCATTTCTTCATGTACCACTAATGAATCATGGTGCTTTTAAAGCAACATACAATTAAAAACAAATGTATTATGTGTTCAGGGATGTTAACACTAGGCAGTGTAGGCAACCTGACATTAGTGCATATGTGACAGCACCACAACTGAGCCTACATCTCCACAGCACTCCCTCTAACCCCTGCCTGCCCTAAGGACACGGCCCCTCTGCTTTAGAAGCTCAGGGAAGCCAAAAAGAACTCCCCTCTGAAATACCACGAGTCCATAAAGAGACACCACCAAAAACCCCACACAATCACGTTTTCATTCAGTATGGTGCCTGCAAAATAGAACTGTCCCACTCTGTACCCAGCACAATGACCTTTGACAGACACCTCTGAAGCAAAACCCAACCATGCACACAAGAGCTGCTGCAGTGGAGTCAGAACAACTCAGAGACAGTGACAACAAACTGCTGGTCCCTATAAGACTGGGTCAATGTGGCAAAGTTGCAAACTGTTGGCAACTCTATCATATATGCCCAGATGTGGCCAAATGATTTAAGCTGCCAATTAAGTCTCCCAGGTTATGGATGCAGCTCTCTCCAGAGCACACTAAGGTTTATTAGCTCAGGTGCAGCAACAACTCATTTTTGCTGCTTCTTGCCCAGGTTTTGTCTAGACGTAGAACAGAGGTATTTTATGTTCACAACTTGAGCTAATTAGCCTTTCCAAAATCCTGGGGGCTTAGAACAGTGATTCAAGGGTCTTTAAATTGCACTGCAAGCATATCCTGGATGAGATATATTATCCAAAGCCTATGACAACCTCCCGATACCCTGGATAATGAAGAAATGACTACAGCCATTATCTCTTGACTTACAATGCAAGGATCCAATCACTATACCAAGTGATGAGAAAGGCCACCTGAGGCTTTTATACTGCTACATATTCTCAGAAGAGTAAACTAGATCAAACACAGACACAAATACAACATACACAGCAATCCTGAGCTTTGCATGAAGAATTCATTTGCACTACGCATTTAGACACAGGCGACCATAGTGATCAGACATTTCCAGAAAGAAAAACATGTTTCTTCCCAATGCCAAGGCTTTGCTTTTATTTCCAAGGCACTTCATACAGCTACAATGTGTTTAACCTGCCATCTCTTTCTTGCTGGTTTTAATTTGTATCATCTGAAGGTGTCACCTGAGCTTGTTAAATTATGTCCTAGCTGCTTAAGGACATTTCATTAGACTTCCATTCTGTTTACTCAACAGAAACTCTTACACCACACTCCTGAAAAGAGGATCTGAGCACATTATAGAAGTATATTAAACTGGGACTAAAACCTGCTATGTATGAGCCTTCTCCAAGCTTCCTCTGGCCAGAATTCTGCACGCCACCAAGAACAAAGTAACACAAATCTAAGCTGCTCTGTGTTTGCTTTCAAAAAAGGCAAGCAGAAGTATGCCTGGTACAGGCAAAAGAAGTTGATGAGCTTTCCAATGGTCCAATATTACACAGAAAGATACACATTTCCACAACCTATCACATGCTATCCCATATTAGTAAGTAGGAGTAGCCAACCCATGCTGCACAAGTCCAACATTCTCCCTCATCCAAAGTATTTTCCTTGATATTCTGGTAGGAGATGCTTCTGTGTTGACCCTCCTTGGTGAAACCCCTCTGGGGTGTTGCCTTTATCTGAAGTTGAAGGTAACTGATGTTAATATTCCTTACTGCTTAGACTTGTGACTACATCACACCCTCTACAATGAATTAATTTACTTTCTCGCACCTGAGATATGTCACCCAATTGACCAAAATCCACTCTGGTAAATAAAATTTACTCTGGTGTTACCTTTCTGCTTTATAGCTATTGTGCTTTGCTTGGAAATCTGGCAACCCTAGCAATGAAAAGCATCACACTGGTAAGATTAAAAAAAAACCAAACAAAACCATAAGTTTCAGTGCATGTTTCAGCAATTGAGAATCCCATTGAAGTAATAAAATCATTTTTCTCGATTTCTTTTTTTTTCTTTTTCCTTCCCCACATTCCATGTCCCTCTCA
>NW_008672025.1:146515-149527 GCF_000695815.1 Acanthisitta chloris | reverse complement strand
GATATATCCTTAAAGTTCTTTCAGAATATAATCAAACCTCAAGTAGGAAAGAGCATCACTCATCTACGACAACATGAGAACTGAGGATGTTTCCATCAAGTTGACAAAGATGCATAACTTAAATAAAAATTCATGTTCAAATTATCAACAAATGAAAGTTAATGATGGATCAAATTTGGCAGAACTATTATAACATGTAACACAATTTGGTCCCCAGCTATAAAATGTTGAATTCAAGTGATAAATGGTTGCTGGAGACCTTTTCAAGATAATTGACATGCTACAGTGCATTAATGTTTCTTTCATTAGTATCAGTCTGGAGTGCTCATCTGTTGGCAGGAGGCCAAGGGCATTGTGTAAAAAATATCCCAACCACAAGAGTCTTCTACTTAAAGGACAAATGACTTGGGAAACCAAATATTTTTACTATTAGTCAAGTAGTATCAAGAGACTGATTTTTGACCTTGTTTTTTTCACTGTCATCTCCTTCCACATCCACATCTCTTACAGAAAGGATAGTGTCAGCAATTTAAATTATTATTTTAAGTACTTGATTTGAAATCAGGTATTTTGATACGAATATGACCTAAGTTCCTTTCACAGATCAGAAGCACCAAAAGATTTTGGAAATCCAGGCTTTTGTAGCAACTGTGATCTAAGCCCATTGATTATCTTCTGACTAAATCAGATATCATTGCCATGTTTTTCATCTGTTCTAAGAAATATACTTGTTCCCTTCCCTCTTCCTCTACTGTACAGGAAGTCTTGTTAAGAAAGGGCATGGACTAGAATCATAGGTCTCTATGGGCTTCATCCAGCCTGCTGTCACAATGTCACTATCTCCCACATCAAACTTAAAAAGTTAGAAAAAATTAAAAGTTTATAAATTTTCAGATGCTGGTTGACCTGCTCTTCCTAGCTTGTTCCACAATATTCTTCCAGTTTCTGAGAGGTGGTTACAGCACACACTGGCAGCTGAGGTGGAGAGATAGCACCATAATTCAATTAATGTTAAAAAGATAATAGAACTACTTTTAAACCAATCATTGGCATGAAGTCAAATAAGTACAAAAGAAAGAGAGAAAAGATAAATCCTGTGGATTCCCCTGAGCCAGGCAAGCCTTGAATTCCCAGCATCAATAAAAGGAACAGAAAAAGAAGAAAGAAATGCAGTTGTCCCTTGTGTCATCATATAGAAGTTAAAAAGCACAAGACCCTTTTCACCCTGCACAATCACAGTTCACTTCTTTTTGAAAAGATCTAAAGATCTTTTGAGAGATGAAAATACATCTATTTTCTGCTATTACAACTACAGTACAGTGATCCTCTTATGGGTTTTATGCCCACACACAGGCAGCTAAAAACAGCTAGTGATGTGAGCAGCTGCTAACCAAGAACCGTAGGACAAATAAAAAGAGACAACACCATAGGCTAAACTTCTGGCTGCCAAAGCAAATAGTTGTTAATGGTGTGGTGCAGGTACTGCTTTGCAACCCACCTGCTGTTAACCAGGTTAGCCACAGAAGCTTCCTTCATAAGGAAGAGGAGCATGAGAAGCCAAGTTTTTTCTATCACCAATCCATAGCATCACATGAGGATTTCAAGGGAACAATAACAGAGTTAACCTAGAGAATCCAGGAGAAGATGATTTTAGCATAGAAGACTTAATTACTTCTACCAAAGAAAGCTTTCTTTTTCTCCCCACAAGAAAATAGAACTGAACTAATGGCCTGGGAGAAAAAGCTAAACAAGCAGCCAGCAAGTGGAAATGCAAACGAAGATTATGCTAAATGCACATGGGACAGAATTCAGAAAAGTAGGAATGTTGCTGAACAAACAGCATAAATCCACCACACTAGACAGGCACTCAAGGGACAAAATTCAGAAGAGAGCCTAAATTAGAAAGAAAATTGGGTAGAATAGTGTATATATAAATGAGGAAGACATTCATGAAGAACATATTATATATTCCTTCTCGGTTATACAAACATCATTGCCATCCCACTTAATTCATGCATAATTCAGTAGGACCTGAATTCATTGTAGGATCCACACACATCCATCTCCTTAATTTCCCATTTCTCCTTCAGTTTTAGCATGTATTACCTGCTAAAATACAAACACATCCCTTGCTTCCCAGCCACACAGATCCCTTGCTTTTCCTGACTTTCCTGAATGTTTTCTATACACACCTTCCCCACAGTTTTTGTCTATTTGGATACCCATTAATCCCACATGGAATCTATTCAGTAATTTATCTTTTTTCCCTTGCTCCTTGGAAATTCGAGCAGCCTACCTGATTGCACAGATTTTTCAGGATATGATCTATATCAGCAACAGCATCATTCATCTGTATGAGTGACTCCTGAGCAGAAAGACATTTAGCAATACAGACTTTTGAATTGAGGCTACTTAGAGCTACACATCACACAAAACACACCAAATTCTACATATGCTGATGATCACAGTATGGTACTGTGGGAAGGAGAACAAAATGCAGTGGGAATTAGACCACGTATTCAACCAGAATATTGCATCAAGAGACTAACAGACCAATCACACCCCTCTGTGACCAGGGCAGCCCTCACAGGGATGTACAGGGAGAATGAGAAGCAATATGGAAATTCCCAACACAGTGACAACCCCACAGAAACAGCTTGATCCTTACAGAAGATTCAACCATCACACAAACTTTCTCATATAAGGAGAAACAAAGGGAACATTGATCAGCTTATGGTTTCTTTCTATTGTAAGTATCACAGGAACAGCAAACTGTCCCAGTTGGGGTTCCATCCACATTAAGTCATATTACGGAGGTTTGGCCCAACTGGATTTGTCATACTGGTTTTCAATAGTATCATGACTGACAAGCTGCTTTTCATAAGTGTGCAAATTCCACTAGGTTGAGTGCAGGTGCTCTTGATTTGGTCAAAGTGAACAGCCTGTGCTTCTCCAGCTTAGTGATCCATAACAAAACTAAATATAAGTTTTGTAAGGCTTTGATATAGTGCA
>NW_008672025.1:135622-146449 GCF_000695815.1 Acanthisitta chloris | reverse complement strand
AGGAATCTTCATTAGTCCTATGGGGGAAAGGTATATATTTATTCTGGTTTCCATCAGATAGTGGAAAAAATAGACCAACAATATAGAAATTCCAGTCCTTGAGTAAGAGCATCTGTAAAATCAAAGAGTGAAATGTGGGGAATGGGGAAACAAGATTAAAAGGCCTCATGTACCTCTGAAGTACAATAATTTGAGACAGGAAATTGGTATCACTATAGCAACCAACAGAGTGTCACGAATGACTGAATGGAATTTTTTAAACCTACAGGGATAGGAACTATGAATGCCCAGGACATGAGAGGAACATTTTATTTAGAGTTAAGCACTAAAAAAAAAATCAACCAGTCATATGTTGCATCATATTTCTAATAAATTTTTCCTCAAACTTGTCATTATACAGCTTTGTTACATCTAATTAGGAAGAAGTCTAATTACAGATCACAGATGGTGAATTCTTCAACTGGAATACAAAAAGACTACTTTTAACCAGTCAGCATCTTACTTTGGTAGGTCTGCAGGCACAATATCCAGATGTAAATAAAGTTTAAGGTGCCAAAACACCTCCTGTGAGGGAATGACTTGCAGGAACTATCAAGAAATGAAAGCTTATAATAAGACCAAATTTATATGGAACTCCACATAGGTGGACACAGGTATTAGCCTTGTGCAATGGGTCAGAAATTTCTCTTCCAAACCACTGGCAAGAGAGGCAAGACAATTATAACAATTTCTCCTGTCAGTCATATTCCCGGTTAGCGATGCAGGTCCAATCAAGGGCAAGGAAAATGGCTCTGAACCCAAGAAAACAATGATGAGCCTCTAACAATGTGTTGGGAGTTCAGAAGTGTGATTAGAAAAGGGAAATAACTGATTTTCAAATTGATAAGAAAGCATGAAGCTTTCTGAAAGCATGTGAAAATAAATAAGAATGCCAGGAAAGACAGTCAGAATGGTTAGTCAGGCAAGTAGCATGGAGCCCTGTGTGTCCTCTGTAATTGTTCTGTATATTCTGCTTTTGATTTATCTGAAGCTATTTAAATGCAAAGATTTCCTGAGAAGACAGTGAACCTACAGTTTGGTGGAAGCCTGGTTTAAGCTGACCCCTGAGCTTTAACAGACCATTAGCTTTCATGATGATAGTGCACATTAGGTCTCTAATTAAAGCCACTGCAGTAGACACTGCACAAACACCAAGCCCAAAAGATTCCCACACCAAAGAACTTACAAATCTAGATAATCCTCACTAAATTTAAGGTGTAATGGAGATTCTTGATAGCAACAAACAAAAGGAAGTGGCTCAAAATTCTCAGTTTACCTAGAATTTTGCAAACTGTGCTTCTCATCACATACCAAATGTAGACAGCTGGCAGGATCAGGCAACTGCAGCATTTGCTGCTGCAAAAAATGTGTTTTTAGTAAGAAAAAAAAAAAGGTTTACAACTGACAGAAGCTGATTAATTTCTTTGTTTACAACCTCTACGATATAAACAGAAGAGAGCCTTCATTACTATAGTAGGCGTTCAAAATTAAAATAAAACAAACAAAAACCCCAAAAAGTAGGACAGACATTTCTGCTACAGCCAAGAAGATACTGCATGATGCATTCAGATGAGACTTTTGTGAGCCAGGTCTTGCAGCAATTAAGAAAGTCTGCAATGGAGAGAAAAAAAAAAAAAAAAAAAAAAGATGAAGAGACTCTCTGGGATCAAAACCTGGGAAAGAATTTGTGAGACGAAGTGTTTTTGAAAATATTGCAGTCATGAGATGGGTCACATTGTTAAGCTTGTAAAACCCAAGACAGCACTGAAATAATTTCCTACTTGCTTGCTTATGATAATTTTCTTAGAGCATCAAATATCTTTCATTATCATTATGGTTTACATGACTGCAGCTTGAAAATAAACAGTTTCAGTGCCCAGGACCCCTGGCAGGAAAATAGAGAACGCTGCAAAAATACTTGGAAACCATTTTAAAATGTGCATTTCTTGGCTAAGATGTGGTGAGAAGGATTTGTAGTCTTACTATCGGAGTTAGCAGAAAAATCACAAGAGCAGTAAGAAACTAAGTACTTTTAATTTATAGTGCTGTTTTGAATAGAAAAGTAGAAGTACCTGAAAACTCAGTATTTTGATCGCGACATATTTACCACACCTGATGCTAAGAATACTACATCTGATAGCATGATCACATATTTTATGGTTTCCACAAACATTCCTAATCCCTAATGACTTTAAGTTATGCAAAGTGGTATTTAAATTGCAAGACATAGCCTCAGAGATAAATTATAATCAAAGCTGCTCCAGCAGGAGTCTGCTACAAGACAAGACCTTCCAGCCATTCTTTCGCCTGATCATAGGATCACAGAATTGTTTAGGCTGGAAGGAACCTTAAAGATCACCTTGTTCCAACTCCCCTTGCCATGGGGAGGGACACCTTCTACTAGACTAGGTTGCTCAAAGCCCCATCCAGCCTGGCCTTGAACACTTCCAGGGATGATTTCCACTTCCTTCAATGAAGCTCTGCATTTCTACTACCAGTAACTGTGAACCCTAGTGACAAATCAAACTATAAGGAATTTTTAAAGAGAAATAATCAAAAGAATATTTTTCACATTTAATCAGCATGCATCCCTTTTCACTTCAACTGTCTGAGTCACATTACATTATTGAAATGGGAATTTTAATAAGGTTACTATTTTGCTTCTGTCTCATTAGTGCTATTACTAATTGCAATGATTGATATCTATTGTAAATATTAATATAAGACACTTACTTCAGGGTTACATTCAGGCCAAACTGTGATTCAAATCTACATTTTATTACAATTAATTGCATTTCTCTGATACATGGTTCAGCTATCAGATCTACATGGGATGTGCTATGTCTTGAATTACATAGAGCTGCTAAGGAATTTAAGTAAATTCAAGATTCTTCTTTCCCCTGGAAACACAGATAGGCCCTATTAATGTAAAATCAGTCCTGACTGCTTACTCTGTATTGCAAGGTGTAGTGGGAGATCCAGAATCTGAGGAATTCATTAGAGATATCAGAAAACCTTTTCATCCTTTTTTCCAGGGGTAGAAGAAAATGAGGGGAAATTAGTTCAGGGTTTTGTGTCCCTGCAACATTTCACAGCTGAAAGTTCAGCACTGCAGAGGCTCAGAGAAGCTGCATTAGGATTAGCCTTTATGAACTGAACCTGGAATAAGCCCTTCTTCAGCTTATCAGAAACACTGTCTGTTCCCAGGAACTAGTGCTGAGTAACAAAGTCCTGTTTTCTAATCAGGGGCTAATGTGTACACCTCATACACCAATAACTGTGGAGCCAACCAAGCACTGTTGGTATTAACACACTGTGAGAAAGAGCAAGTTTTGGCTGGAGAAGGGCCATGTAGAGATAGCGCAGCACTTGTCTGGGACAAATATCCTGGTTAGAGTTCCTGAGGATGAGAACTTACAGAAAGTGAGAAACTTAACTTGGCAGCAGAGGAACCTGTCCATAAAAGGTATCTTGACTGAGTCCATGGTGGTTGCTCCCCCTAGATCCTGGACATCTTGTCACCTGGATCAACACTTATCAGTTGGATCAACACTGAAGCTGGAATGAAGACAGGACTGGCATCCCATCGGCCAGATTGACACTGGAACCAGGACTGGTGATCTCTTTTCCCCTCTTGCTTTCTCTCTCTTCTTTCTTTTCCTCCTTTAATGCATCTCTCCTTTTTTAATTTCTCTCTTCCCCTTCATCCTACCCCTTTATCCAAACCCATGCTTGTGTTCATATAGTAGGTTAGGGACTAATATCATCATAGAATCCTAGCATTTTAGGGGTCGGAATGGACCCTACAGATCATCTAGTCCCAACTCCCCCTGCCATGGGCAGGGACACCTCCCCACTAGACCAGGTTGCTCAAGGTTTCATCCAGCCTGGCCTTGAACACTGGCAAGATTGAAGCTTCTACTACCTCCCTGGGCAACCTCTGCCACTATGACTGCACTTAAAAGGGGAACTGGAGAAAAAAAGCCTTAGCAGGATACTTTTACAACAGCATGGACTCAGAAGTTCATATCAGCCCTTCCAACCTGCAGATCCTGCCTAACCCAACCACAATATAGTATTTACCTCTGCAAATAAAAAGCTCCATGCAGTAAGATGAGAAAGCTATTTTCATTTGTCCTTGTTGTGAATATTTTTCATCTTCCAGCAAGCAAACTTCTTTGTCCACAAAAATAATCAAGAGGTATGAGTCTTCTACACAAGAACAAAAATCTCAGAGCATGTCTGAGGTCTCAGTACAGCCTGTCTGCATGCAGCTCACAGCAGCCACACACGGCTACAGGGGCTATAAAGCACACAGTGCTGGAGTGGGATTGAGGGTGAAGGGAAGAACATTTTCCAAGACAACTCAGTACTGCAAGAACACTGTGAGTATCAGTTTGTTTATAGCATCACGCAGGGACATTGGCTTCAATAGGAATGATGATTTTTCTGACATTTCTCTACCAATGAAATGTATTAGCATAGTTTGCAATAAATAAATAAATAAATAAATAAAATTTAAACTCCAGACATCCTGAAATCACTCTGAACTGCATGACAATTTCCACAGATACACTCAGAATATGAAAGCTCTATGGCATTAAATAAAAATGTGAAGAACTCACCCACAGGTAATAGCCCTGGTAGTGATGCATTTAGTAGATTTTTTTATTTTTTTTTAATACAGACTGTTCTTTCTTTAACAAATATGTGCATTTAAATGAAAAAAAAACCAAACAAAACAACACAAAAACAGCAACACACCATGTCAGGACATTTTCATGAAAGATGTTTAACACACTAGAAATGCATCTCTGTTCCACCTTTACCCCATTTTGAGCATTTCTTTCACCACCCCTGGAATACAAAGCTGCTGCTGTGCAAATTGGCCTTTTACTTCATGGAACATGAAGCCTAATAAAATCCTCTATTTAAAGTTTTGCCTCCCAATTAAAAACAAGGATTAGTGCTCTCAAGGGAAATCCAAGAAAGATTTTCTTTGAGTTCCAGATCATGAGATTTATTTTCCATCTGAAAGGCAGCGGATGCCAATAACTTTGATTCCAGTTGATAAGGACTTGAGAGGAACTTGCATTAAAGATATTCCCATCAGAGCATCTTACTTCACAGCTGAAATGAGAAGCACTGGAGGCCAGCAGGAAAAGCTGTCTCTCCAAGGAAAAGGGTTTGATCGTGGCCATTTGGGACTATAGGAGTGATCTTTGTGCACTAGCTGTTTGTATGATTTCAGTGCTTCTCAATCAAAAGGGTTCAAGATTTCCATTCCCTGCATAGACACTGAGTGCACTCCGTGTCTAAAATAAAATGAACAGTAGGAGGAGGTTTCATTGCATCTGCAGGAAACACTGTTCACCTCAGCAGTGAGGAAAAAAATAGCAAGTTCTTTATATATTTTCAAAAAGAAAGGAATAAACAACAAATCCAAATCTAGAGGTTCTCATTTCTCCCTCCCATTTCACCTAAGTTCTTGTAAATATTATAGTTTCATATCAATAAAATGCAATCAGAGAGAAATTTCAAGTGACTCTTCCAAAAAGGAAAGGAATTCAGTACCAATCATTTACAGCTACAATTTTAAACTTTTAAGATTTTAATGCAATTAAACACTTATGACAAAAAAACATTTATTTTTTAAAATTCTGACTGGTTTTGCCTAATATTTAAGCTCAGAGAAAAGTTCAAAAGACTTCAGCAAGTAAACTCTAAATATTCAGAAGTCAGGAAAGCAAACACTGATATAAATATATACACTGATTTTATATTTTCACTGATTGTATATTTTTATTTGTCTTGTTTATTACTATTTATATTGTTTGCTATTAGTTATATTGTTTGTTGTGCAAGTTTGCTTATATTTACACTGATTGTACATATTTATCATGAGGCCTTGAGCAGCCTGGTCTACTGGGGAGGTGGAATTTTCTTTTTTTGTTGTTATTGATTTTGAGGGTTTTTTCTCCTTCAGCATGTGTGTGTATATATATATATATATGTATGTATGAATGTATGTATATAAACTCTTACAAGCAAAAAAACCCTTTCGATTCTACACATGCTTTAACAGTACCTTAACTACCTAATTACTCTGTAAAAGTATCTAACAGCTCCAGGCAATGCAAAACTAAGAAATCTGTTTAAGTCTGTTGTTTTAAGGAATAAAAATATAATTAGGACCTATAGCATGTAATGAGTTAAAAAAGAAACCTCTGAACAGTTCCTTTATGTCTGTAAGCCAGCAGAATCTTCAGACCACTGTCCTGTGCTCCCATACCTTGTGACAGCTTCAAGTCACCTGCCTCTGCTTGCACTAAAATTCAGTTTAAAGGGAACATTGCAAGAGACTCTAAATCACTGGGTGTGTATATCAATGGTTTTAACTCAACATTTAAGCCAAGTCCCCTTGGGAAGACAGTGATAAACCATGTCAAGAGTTTCTATGCCATTGCAGTTTGTTTGTGCCTCTGCTAACTCCTGCTGCCCATCCTTCCCCAAAGTGCTAAACCCCTAAAGTGAAACTAGCTTCTGAGCTTAGGAGAAGAGGAATTACACCAAGATGTACACTTGGTGAAACCATGCTCATATTTGGGTTGTTATTTGCTCTGTGTATATGAAGTATGCTGCATACGTTTCCTCCCAAACAGGAAAACTAAGCTAAGTCCAAGGCCACAAGCACTGGCAACAAATCCTGAACCAATGAGACTTTTGGCTCTCCGAACCTGAACGATTGTGGGCAGGATGCAAAGTTTTTCAAAGCTAAATTGTTTCAGAAGAGGTGAGTCATATTTCAGATTCTGAGAGGTGTAGACTAAACTGCATTTGACGATGTCAGCAGAAGAACTCTCAGCCATTTCCACAGTCAGTGTCTGCCTTCATCCCCACCCTGCCTTCCCAGCCCACAGCACTCCACTTGGAAGGTGACAGCAAGCAGTGCTGGCTCCAGCCCTGTGCTCCTCTCCAGCATGGTGGAAAGCCTCTGTCCTCCAGTCTCTGCCCACTGCAGCAGTGAGGAGACGCTGGCAGGCTGTGCTGACAAGCTGGGTCCTTGAGCAGCAGGAGCCACAGTAATGTGTGGGGATATAGGGCCAGGAGCCTTGTTCAGGCTTGGCCCTGAGCGACGTTCAGATGGCACCTGGCAGAACATGGCAGTGATTTTGCTACCTCCATCAGCCTGCTTTCCAAACACCTACTCTGCCTTTGCTGAGGTACAGAAATCCACGTGGCTTTCAGGTTTTCTGCAGTGGGGTTCAGTTCAACCCATGAGCATATGGTGCAATTCTCTCTTACTATGCTCCATCCTTGGCTAGTTTGTTTTCAGGAGTGTAAAAGGTGATGTGTCTCTTTTTACAAAACTGCTTTATGCATCTCATCTGCCTAACACAAGGACTCTGTCCTACTGGCTAGGCAATTGGGATTACTGCTAATGATGCACTTACCAACACCTGGATTTCTGTCCTCTCCTTTCCTGGCTTATTTATTTCACTCACTGCTGAACTGAAAGTGCAGTGTTTCCAACCCTACATGGATAGACATGTCTGGTATAATAAGGATATAACTTGGTTGTGATCTCTTCTTATAATGGGGAAAATACTGCCATACAATTATATACAAGCCATTATTCTGACACAGAATTATACTAACGTGAGCCTCAAGCTGACTCAGCCCTTTGCCTTTTGACCTTTGCAATACACACAGATCACATTTTTAAGTTAACAGCAATTTTTTTATAATAATGACTGTTCTTCCTCCTTACTCCTTTTACATTCTGAAATTCTTCACATTTTCCCTATCATATTGGTTGTGATTACCAGTATCATCTGCTGCATCACTTCTGGGTGAACTAAAACAGCAAGCCAGCTGCATTTGCCAAGTAAAACCATACCTACCCGGCCAAAAAACCTCCTGGACCCATACCTTAGTGTTAAAGCTAGATAAGAAGACAGTAGTTATCTATTACAGCAGATAACAAGTAGTTGCATCCTACCTATGTCTGTTAAAATTGTAAATTTTTGTGTTCAAAAATTCTGGTCTTTCAAAATAACAGTAGACTCAGGTGCAAAAGCATTTTCACGAGAGTAAACTTACTGATCATATTGACCAAAACAAGCATCTCTGTGCTTGATTGTTGGAGTTGTTATTTTCTGTATATGAAAATGCTAAAGAAAAAGCTGCATTCTATCTATCAGAATTTTCAGTAGTAATACCAAAAGCTCTTGTTTGTGGTTTCTCAGTGGGTCTTAGAGTTAGCTGTGCAAGCTTACAGCACTCCAAGCAGGGGAGGAGGCATGAAAGACCAGCTTTCTGAAACACTGAAAGGGAAGGAAAGCCAGCAGGCCAACAGGAGGAGTAATTCTGTGGCCCTATTTGTATGCACTGCAAATACTTTCATGCAGTCTTCCTTGTGCCAGTTGTCTTAAGAGATAGCTCAAGTGAAGTGAAGCCAGCTGTGCCAGACCTGGCAAGGGCATCCCAGCCAGAGTTCTGTGCCCAGATGTAAAACATAAGAGATCATCTGTGAAAAGTCACTTTGCAAACAATTACTAAGGGACCTTCCTAATGCACTGGTGAGCAATGTAAACACACTGCACAAACCTACAGACCAAGTTGTGTGCAGACATGCAAAGTAGTTGCTGAATCTGGGATTTTCCTAAAGATATCAGCTCTAATTCTTAGCCTCAGGGCAACTACTTAATACCAGATGTAACAATTCAAGAAACAACTGCTAGGGAAGTGAATAAAAAAAACTGGAAAAGGTCCATGTTCAAGTTAGTCACTGGTATCATGAGGATTAGATGAGAAAGATCATTTGCAAGGCAAGGCCCCAACCAGCAGATATATAGCAATAATATGAAGTCAAAGAACACTGGAGACTGAACTGCACAGCCAAGTCATGCCAGGGAAATGAGAAGTGGCTGATGCAGAAGGGTAACCAGCAGCAATTAGTACAGCAGCCTACACCAGGAGCTGCCCAGATACGAGCTGGTTTGTGGTATGTGGTAGACACAGGGAGATGCTGAGTGCTGCAAAACCACAGTGTGGTCTGATACAAGGCCATGATACAAGTCTGTGCATGAAGTAAAATTCCTCAATGACTTTTTTCCTTTACTTTTCTAAAAGTTACAAATTACTCATAATTCAGGACCAGCCTCTGCAATAAAGAAGAAAAAACTGCTTACACTGGAATGAGAAGTCTCTGCTCACTATATACACACACATTTAAAAAACAGTATTTCTAATACCGCTGTATGAAAAACAAAGTTAATCCCTTGATGACAACACCATGACTTCCTGGCATATTAACAGAGCAAACTTACTGTTGGGTGATGTTGAAAACAGTCCCATCAGATGCCCCTCCAAAGCAATTCTCTTTCATTCTCAGACTTTTAGCATGCTTCCAGTTGCTTTCTTTGGTGGCTCAAACAAGCTCCATGTGGCCTAATCAAGTCATGTTCCTCAGGATATTGTTGCAATGAACCTGGAAGGGTGTTCTTAAGCTAAAAAGCTCCAGCTGAGACTGCTGTTTCTATCAATTTTTGATGCCAGGTGGGCAAAGATAAAGGCTGAGTAAGGGAAACTAGTGCAAGTGATCAGTGGGCACAGCTGGGGGGATTGAAACACTAGGAGAGCAGCTGAAACTAGCTGAATACATGCCTTTCACTGTAATACTAACTTGGAAAGAAAAATACAGTTTAGTATTCTCTCAGCCACCTGAAGGGAGTGAAAAAGTACTAGATTGGTCTTCTGACAACATGAAGCATAAACAGCTTGAGGAATTAGTGTTGGCTCATCAATATATCTACTACCAAAGGAAACTAACGCTGCTGAGCCAGGAGTAGTTCAATAGCAGTTCACTCTACTGATCTAGTTAAGAATTTGCTTCTGTTTGCAGGTTTTGCAGGACTGCGTTCTCAGTGAGGTCACCCAAAACACTAAAGGGAGGTTTCCATAATAGAGCAGAGGTTTTGTGTTGGGGAGAGCACCATGCAGATGCTCAGTGCAGATCTCAGTGTCTACAGTTATTCAGATTACAACTACCTGATGGGGTTTGTTGTTGTTTTTGGGAAGCTAGTTAGATTATTCTTAGTGATTAAAAAAGTGGAGGAGTTCATAAATGAAAAATCAATTCTCAGATGGGAAGGAGAAGATGAACCACCGCACATGGACATGAGGTGGAAAGTATGGTAGCACCCCAGCACACTTCACTGCACAGCAGTGGGGTATTAGTGCTGAAGAGCTACCAGAAAAAACCTCAACTCATGGAAGTCTTCAAAAAAGCTTTCTGAAGCCTAATCATGATCTCTTTGCCCTCCCTGATACTACTGGGCAGGTATAGACACCTTCTGCATATGTGATAGACTAAAGTAGTTGTATTCCTGCAAGTAATAAAAATAATAGAACTTCCATTTTTGCTTTCAAACTCTTACTCAGAATGCAGACATATGACCTGGTAAAAACAGTCTCAGCACCATTAGTTGCTACTGCTCCTTTATCTTCAAGGTCTTTGATGTTGTATTGTTATGGATGAGGAGTTAAAGAATGTTAATTACTGCTGATACATAGCAGCAATTGCTGCTTCTTGAATTCAAATAAACCCTTTGATATCAATGTATGAATATTATAGGAGACATTGTCCCACTGAAGTGACTAAAAAGACTGGCAAAAGAGGAAAGCATGTGGAGATCAGCAGGCAAGTAGGATGAATGGGCTGCAGAGGAAGCTACTGTAGCTCTTATTAACTCTGTCCCTTTTGATCTAGGTCACTTAGGAAAT
>NW_008672025.1:118603-135596 GCF_000695815.1 Acanthisitta chloris | reverse complement strand
GAGTGGGAATTCTCTGGGGAAAAAACAACTGAGGAAAGCATCTGGCACACAGGGATAGCTGCACTGTGGCAGGCTGTTCAGAAGCAAATATACCTTCAGATGCAGGGAGAAAATTTGGGAACTATTTACAGTAACAGATTTCAGGCTGGGAAAGCAGAAAGAAATTTTTATCTATTATTGACATTGGAGGAAGGCAGGGCAGAAGAACCCTACTGATGCACATCCATCAGTTTCCGCTTTGATAAACTATTTTAACCACTATATCCACAATGTCTGCAGCTTTTGCCTTTCTTGCCAGCTCTAAAGGATTTTTTCATTGTAACTGTATATCCAAGTGCATATTGGTACTCAAGCAGGACCTCTGTCTTTGTCACCCACTTACCTAGGGAAACCTGGTGACCTGGTATCAAAAGAGAGGTCCACCCCACATCTCAGACCAGGTCTCACCCATAGCTCACATACTGCTGAACACAGCAGGTGCACAGCCAGAGTTTTAAACCGGTCACCTCTGGAGAAAGGGCAGTTGGGGACCTCCATTCCAGCTGCCTAGTGCCTACAAGCAGAGGCTACAGGGATGTGGAAGCACAACCATCAGGTCAAGGGTCTATTGTGCTGGCTTAGCAGTCTCATGTTCTTTCAAATCCAGCTGTACCATACACCCCTCAAGCACCCAGCACCCTTTTTGTAAACACTTACTCGCTTTTTATTAAAGCAGTCAAAATCTCAATTATTTTTGAGTCCTTCCAACAGAAGCCCCAGAATTTCCACCAACACCCACTTGTCAAATACCCACACAATCTGTATGATCTCAATACACACAACCAGTCTCACAAACCCATTTTCAGAGCCACCCACTTCCTGATGACTAATTAGTCCATCCACATATAGCTTTCCTATCAGATGTTTGTCAGATCACCCACTTGTTTGCAGGAGAGGCCAATCAGGGGCTGAATTTTTTGTATACTTCCACAGGGTCTGATGTCTCCCACCCCTCCCCTGTATGTACAATATTTTGAGCAAGATTCCCTGATGAAAACCCAAATTTTGATTGTAAATTCACTTACAAATAGATAGATTTTACTTCATAAACCCTGACAGAACAATCTGAATGACATTTGACAGTAATTTTTTAGTTTTACCTAGCTTAAAAAAATCATCCTTTTTTACTGTGGGTGGATGTGGATGTGTGTTGAAGTGATACTTTCCCAAGGAAATCTTAACAAGTATAGCATTATGGCTATTTATAAAATTATATTCTATGTCTGACAGTTTTTCTGCTAGCTCAGTGTTTCCTATGACTAAGATAGCTTAGCTGGAAGTCAGAATTTCTATACTAACAAAGTCACAGGTGGAAACCAAAGCACAGCACTAAAAAGTATTGATATTCACTACTATTCGTGTGGATTCAAACTCTGAACATGTTTCCCAAAGGTGCACAGATAATCAACAACAGGAGTGAATAAAAACCAAAACAGCATGTACTGCAAGATGCAATAGCAGGAGTCCCCAATTCCAGGTACAAAAATACTAACATGCCCAGGTTGAAGTTTGCTACATAAACCCCCATGACAACACTTAATAAAAGCTCTGCTTCTGTCAACAGACCTTGTTGAAATTATGATTCTGCAATCATAGAATTTAAGGGCTGGAATGGACCTTACAGATATCTAGTCCCAAACCCCTGCCCTGGGCCAGGGACACCTCCTCACTAGATCAGGTTGCTCAAGGCTCATCCAGCCTGGCTGTGAACACTGCCAGGGTTGGGGCAGCCACCACATCCCTGGACAATATGTGCCAGTGTCTCACCACCCTTATAGTAAAAACCTTTTTCTCTCATCTAACCTAGACTTTCCCTCCTTCAGTTTGAACCTATTACCCCTTGTCCTATCACTGCAGTTCCTAACAGAATCCCTCTCCAGCTCCTTGTAGCCTCTTCAGATATTGAAAAGTTGCTATGAGGTCTTCACGTAGTCTTCTCTTCTCCAGGCTGAACAGCCTCAACTTATTCATCTTGTCCTCACAGGGAAGATGATTCAGGTATAATCATAATTCAGGTATTATACGGGTATAATCATTATTGATGCATGCTTGCATCAGAAACTGAGGCCATGCTCATGACAAACTCCCAATCTTCCACGGCTTTATTGGTCAGCAGGACATGGACATGCTCTTCTCACTAAAAATTCGTGTAATTATTTAAGCTAGGCTAAAGGAGAGTTACGTCTGTTCAGAGGTTTTTTTAGTTTACTTGTTTGTTAGCTTTATTTATTGATTTATTTACAACTGGATATGGGGACTGGGGGAACAATTTCTCTTATTCTTTGTCAGTGTCTAGTTTTGCTCAAGATATAAGTCTGCTGCTGTAAAGCTCCATGTCTATCAGCAGTGCAGCCCTACCCTTCGTGCTGCTTACAGCCCTGTATCAATTTTGCTGAGTCTGCATTCCTGATGGCTGTCATTCATTAATTAATAAGGGCACAAGGACAAAGCTGATGATAATAATGACAACAGAGGAATTAGAAACATTCTATGACTTTCAATGAAAGGGGAAAAATTTACATCAAGTAAAGATCCATAAAAACAGAGCTATGTCCTCAGATAAATTGATAAGAAAATTCACCTATAAATATCTTCAGTATCTACAATGTTTACAGCACTTGCTACAGTACATATCTGCATGCACAAAGGCATGATAAAGATTCTTAAGACAGCTTTATTGTTTTGTTTGATGTAAAACTGGTAAGACAGAGAACAACAAATCTTCATGTTTAGTCATTTATGATCATAAGTTGTTCCTAGTAATTTATAGGTGACTGTTTTCATTAGCACATGACCAATGTCCCTTCTAAATATGCAAGTCAGAGACTTCATGGACATCTCTCTCTCTAGCCAAATCACATTCAGCTTATTCCAAACTGGGAAACTAGAGCCAGACTATCCTGCCATTTAACCAGCAATCAGCCTGATTTCAAAATGCAGTATATAATCTCCCACAGTAAATTTCCCATAGTAAATCTCCCATTGAATAATGTAGAAAGTGCAAGTTATCAGCATTGAAGTGATCTAAGTTGTTTCAGTCTAGCAACCTAAATTAATTTGAAAATATTTACCTGCTGGGCCCAAACCTTGAGTAAATGACTCGTGACTCAAACAACATCTTCCAGAATGTAATTAAGAACATTCACTGGTAACAGAGCACTTAACAAGGCACCAGGGGGTCTATATGTAGCCAAAAAAATAGGGAAATTTCAATTATTAAGTTGTAACTTCACACAACTAACAAGTAATAAGCTGCTGGACAGGAAGATCAGCCAAAAATAAAGGAAGAAGACAGAAAAGCAGGAGTAAGAGCTGATGCAATGGAAGGTATTTGGAGAGGCTCTGTTATTTACAAGTGTACCATTATTTTAAGTTCAGGACATCTCCCCTTCATCCCCTGAGCTCTTTTCTTCTCGCTATAACCAAGCCTTTGTGTCACATCCTTTTCTGTACTTTGGCAGCAGTCAAAGCAATACCAGCACTAGCAAAGCACACTTAGAGCAGAATGTGAACTGCTGGACTTTGTGGTTTGCAGAGGAAAAGTGTCAAAGAAAAGAATGTACCTGGCAATGAAAACTGCTGCTACTGATTAACAGATAGATAAGCATGGCCTCCCCTCCAGAGATCACTGGAGACTTCCACAAAGGCTTTCAGAAGGTTGAAAAACACACCTCAAGGCATCCAGCAAAAATCAGACCTGTGTCTGTCTCCTCAAATGCTTCAGGCTCTGCTGAAGTACTCTCCACTCCCACTGATGCAATGCATCAGTGATTCTCAGCACTGTCATAAATACTGTATATTGAAATTCTGCTGGAACTGGAGGAGGGAATGAACCTTGCTATAGATTTCGAACAGAAAGCAGAGAAACCTGAACTCAAAAGTCTGAAATTGCAGTATAAAAGGCATTTCTAAGGGCATATAGTCAAATCTGAAGTATTATGAAACATATGCCTGTTTTACAGACAGAAATTATTGTTTATTCTCACATGCAATGTGAAAAGAAAGTAATAATTACTCTACATAGTACACTACAAATGCCAGTCATGGAAATTATAACTGGGAACAAGGAAAGGCAACTACATTCAGGACAAATCCTACCAGGACCCAGCATCTAGCACAGACATGCTGAATGCCCTCAGTTCTCACTGACACAGTTCTTCAGGGGTCCTTTGCAAAGCACAGGAGCAATGTTTCAATTCTTTTTTTCTTCCAATGTAACAAGGAGAAGTGTTGCTTATACAGAAAAACAATACAGGACAAGTATGTACTACGTAACATCTTTACTTCAGGTTTCCATCATGAACCTCTTCTTATTGGTTAAATAGTGCTCCAAGAGTTCATTAAGTAATATTTGTCAAAAGTTTTGAAGATAAACATTACTAGGTAGGAACAACTGTTATTATCTAAGGACAGAGCAGGGGTCATCAAGCATCTAGCAGATTTGTGCTGTGTGAGAAAAGCTTTACCAATTCTTTTCCCTCTCTTTAAAAATTCTCTCATGTCTTGAAAAGATGTTGCAGGAAGGACATGCTACTTGTCAAGCTCTTCCAATGCTATTTTCTGACACCAAAACATGTTACCAAATATGGTTCTGGGGAAGAAAATGTTTTCAAATTGAAAAGGTTATTCTTTCATTTAATTCTAGCACCAGACTTCTACTGAAAATGTACATTTTGAAAATACTGATGGATAGAAACACATCAATTGGACCGAGGTTGTGCCTATCTGGTTCTACCAGTCTGGTAGTTCTGTTCACGGGTGACATACACACATCTCTCTCTGCCTGTGTAACAAAACTGAAACAGATTTGCAGTAGTTGTCACTTTATTACAACATAAAATTCAACAGTAAAGCAACACATCTGTTGAGAAAACAGATAGGAAAATGTTAATGTCACTGTAAAGATCCAAACCATCCAAGTGCTAGATGATTTCTTATTGCAGAAAGACCACATGGATGGACATTCAAAGAACATCCTAATTTGAGCTGATCAGTAGGCAGGCAGCTCCTCTCCAACAGCAAGGACTCAAGATCTATCACAATTCCCTCAGTCTGTTCTTTAAACAGACAGAAAAATGGTACAGGAACCTGAAAACGCATCTCCTAGCAGTGTCAGCTAATTACAATTCAGGCTCCGGCTCCTATCCCAGCTGCTCAAGGATAATTACCCTTAATGAAAGTGGTGGTGCAGGCTTCTTGGCTCTGCTAAGTTGCCTTATAATAACAGACGGCCAAACACATTTGGCATTCAGTACACCTTGCCACAGAGGAACACTATTGATCCACGTGCCATGGCATCACATTCAGACTGAGAAATTCATTTGTGAAAAACATATGATACACTCAAAAGCAGAGGAAAACATCACTCCCTGGACCAGACAGCTCCTCTGTGCCAAGACTGTCTGAAATGCAGCCTGCCCACAGGACAGCACAGTTCCTTAACTCAAAGCCATTTGAGGTGACAAACAAGTAGTGTTCTTGTTATAGAGCAGCAAGGACAGCTGAGGGTGCTAACAGACACAGCAAGCTCAAGTAGAGTTGGACCAGATCCTGGTCTCTTCGGCCACTTTCTGTACAGGGAAAGTTTTGCCATTACAGCTATACTGTACAAAACAAATTGCTCATGGTAGAGACATGGTGCAAGGAACCTCAGGTTTTCAGAAACAGGGTTAATTCCAGCTCAGATTTCCCTTCAGTATCATGTTGGCTCTTTTGGCAAAACCACTTTTGCTTTTTACCCAACTTCACCTTACTTTTAGTTTTTCAAACAAAATGTACCCTTCCCTTTTTTTAACCTTGAAATTATGCAATTAACATCTGCCATACCAAGACAGAGCAGAATGACATAGAAATGAAGACACAAAGAGATACGAGGGAGAAAGATATGTTCTTAGACAAAATGTGAAGCACAAAGGACAGGCAATAAGGTGAGTAGATGAGCTGGAGAGGTGTGAAGAAATTGTTCCAAATAATCGAAGAAAGAAATAAGGAGTTTCTCTGACAGCAGGAAGACTTTTTGATTTGCCAAGGAAGTGGCCATCGAGATGCAGGCACAGAAAGCTGGGGAAAGTAACAGAGACAAACATGAATCAAGAATGTGGAGGATTTGGGGCAAGTCTTGTAACAGAGACAAACATGAATCAAGAATCTGGAGGATTTGGGGAAAGTCTCTGGCTTTTTTATTTTTTATGAATGTGAAAATCATCAAGTCCTATTGTTATTGAGATGAAATTACATTTCTGCCTTGAAGTGTGAAAAAGAAAAGGAACGAGGAAAGGAATAAGTACTATGATGAACCGCTATGAACAGAAAGTCAATAAAAACAGTGGTTGAGAGAATATCCAATCAATACGCAAAATGATATTATGAATAATATTTTGGAGATAAGACTATTTACTTTTTTCAGTTTGCATATGATAAGCCTCAGAAATGTTGACATTTACCTTATTTTTGCAGTTATCTATTACTGACTATTTTCTACTCCTGTCTTTGGAAAAATCAATACTACCTGGCAATAGAGACTATGGAAGTCATACAGTTGTTTTGATTCAGCATTGCAAGTTTTGCATTCTCCCTGTCTGTGTTTGGTTGACAGTCACGTTCAGAGTTTTGCCTAGAGATTTTGTTTATACTTCACAAACACTGAGAAATATAATCTGAGGCCCCAGAGACTGTAGGTTCCTACCACAGCTGAATTTTAGCATCCTAAGTTATGAGTACACATTGTCACATACAGGATTACAGAACACAGAAGTGATTTGTAATTATAGTTGAATACAAACCTTTTGAGCTAAGGCACACAACAAAAATGGAAACAAATTCAGAAATATTCTTAATGCTCCTTCCGGTATTTGAATACTAAGTGGTCTCCAAGCACTGGATGACCTCATTAAGAAGTGGCATGGTTAAATTGCAGAGCATTTTCATATTTATGACATATACAGAGCATCTGCAGACAAAGTTGTACAACAGAAACTAGTTTAAGTCTTAATTCCATAGCCCCCTGATATGGTAGATTTGCCTTTGCTGGAATTTAGGAAATTATGTGAATGCTGTTCCAAATCCCAGGCCTGTGCTTCAGACAAACACCTTGTGCTTAGAGCATTTAAGGATGCACACAAAAACACAGAGCCCTATTTAGAAACAACTTACTCTGCTCCAATAGTACTCACACTTAAGTCTTTTTCTCTCTCTTAACAAAGCTGTCAACTAACTGATAAAACCTTCTTTGCTGTCCCTTGGAGATTAACAGTTTATCTCAGATTCTCCTCAATTACAGACATAAAAGAACTCTCCAAGTCCCTACACATTCACTCCATTCATCTAGCATGACATCCTCTGCTCCGGTTAGGAAGGAAAGAGGATCTTTACACTTGCCAAGGTTCTGCACACAGGATGATATGTGACATCTCCACCTAGTCCTCAATAAAGATCACCCACACCACTGCACTCAATTTGCTTCCTATCAGCTGTAACAAACGTCACTTTATTTTTCTCGTTATTTCTCTTCTCTAGGGAAGAAAACAACAACCTTAACTAAATTGGGGCTGCTGGTAGGAAGCCATGAAGTCCAAACAACAACGAGACCAAACGATTTTTCTTTTAACCTTGTTCCCTCCTATAGCCCTACCACAAAGCCTGGTGATCTGACAAGAGAGATGGAACCTGCAGACCTCGGCACTGTGTGGCTGGCAATGAATTCTCCCTCAAAACCCTTATGTAGGTACTTACTGCCTCAGTCACTGCCTTATCTGATCTGAATGGCAACAGATGAAAATTAAAGGATCGACAGCATTCGAAATTACAGTCTTGTGTGTCAGCTAAGTGTAAGGCAAGGCAATAGCTCCAGTCCACTTCAATTAGTTTAATTCCTATTTGGAGTGCATCCACCCTCCATCTCAGTGAACAGCTCTGCCACCTTGTCTCTCTGCCAGACTACTTGGCCTTCTTACGTGATGATATACATGGGGAAGAGTGATTCCTAGGATACGAACCACAAGGTCCACAGTTTATTTTACTGCAAAATAATCATGGCCTTGTCAAGGACTCTAAACTCCCACACACAAGTATGTTTGTCCTGTTTCATGATGATACCTGAGCCTAATTTAACACATCATTTTAATTATTGCTAAAAATCAAATAAGCAGCACATTATTTCTGTCTCCTGGGAGAGACTGCAATTTACATCTCCAAAAATAATATCATTCACAGCAAAATTGAAGTCCCAATGTGTATAATAATTTTCTAAAACATACCCACCACTGTCAATCAACTAAAGCCTATCTAAACCATTCTCTAATGCACCAGATAATTCAAACACTAAAATAGCCTTTAAAATCCCATAGAATAAATATAATACCTCATCCAAGACAAAGTGATTATCATTTTCATTTCACTCCTTAGACAGTTCCTAATAGGGCCTATTCTCCTAATATATGTGTGCAACATCCATTAAGGATAATGAGAACAGTGCACATGAATCAAATGGGAGACTACAATTCATGTTTTCTGGTAGGGACCAGACCGTGACCTCCTTTACCACACAAGTCTAGAACAATTCAGCTGAACACAGTTACTCCAGAACTTGGCAAACAAACAAAAAAAAAAAAAGCCAGAATCTGGCCCTAGACTGCTAGTATTTCCCTAAGTCTAAGTAAATCAAATGTTTAAGGAAACAGCTTGAAAAGAACCTCAGAAATGTGTGTGCAAAACACAGAAATAAAGGAAAATATTGTGACTAGCTGAAGACAAGAGAATACAAATCTACTTCATGTTCACATCCTAACAGACAAGCATATTTCCAAATAATCTACAAAGCAGGGATGAGTTATTCCTGTTACTTCCATATGAATAGATATGACCATTTACATATAAATATTTTAAAATTTTTTTCTTATCATTTTCACTGGACAGCAAAGAGCTAACAATGGCCTTGATCAAGAAACTGAACAGCTATTAGGCACTTCAGAAAAGGAGTATTACACCATTAATTGCATGCATCCTTTCACAGCTGCAGTGAAGTTACTCTAGATACCTGAAAAAGCTACAAAATCATATTACATTTGCTCAATTAATGCAAAGACCTCGTTCATTAGGATTTAATGTAAAGCTTTTATTTTTCTATTTTTAACAATAGCATGAAGGTCAGTTTTTATAAAGCTCCACAGCTGCTGGTGCTCTCATTCTCCTCAGTGTCCCGAGGTGCAGTATTGATTTAAGGCAGCCTAGACTTTTGTAATAGATGCTGGTACCCAAGTTAAATCATACAGCCCCTGCAACATAGGCACTGCAAAAACACTACCTGCAACCAGCAAACTCTCCAGTACAATTATAACACCAATCCCCAGTGCTGTGTCAGGATTATAACCCATCCACAGTCTGCAGACACCAAGCAGGAATACACCAGCCTATTTGACAAGGTACTCTATGACTGTGGATATGGTTCATACAGAGTCCCATTGCAACTGGTGAAGGGAAATGATATAAGGAGCAAGAAATCTTCACATGATATAGAAGAAATTACTTTTTTTCAGACTGAGCTCAGCACCAAATCTACTCTTGTCACCTTTTATTTGTTTAACAAAGAAATTGATGCCAGAACTAGCAGACTGTGATGCAACGTTTCATTTCTGGAGCCATGGTGTTAGCAATGGTTCATTGAGACTATTTCTCATAAACTAAAGTACTCTTTGTAATTATGCTGAGCAATTAAGCATAAGTTAAGTTACCAAAAATGACATTGAACAAAAATGTTTGCATGGATTAACTCTGCTGACCCCTGTGACTTTACATAGGGAATAATCTGGAGCCAACAAAAAATATGACTTGATGGGCAAATTGGAGCTAGGCAGAAAAAATAAAATATTCTAATCTATTTAATTTAGAATACATTTATTAAAGGCTTCCATCCTAACCCAGAACCTTTCAAATTATTTATGGAATATCAAAATATCCTGAATTAGAAACACCATTTTAAAACAGTCACCTTCCTGAAGTGAAATATTTCTATACATCTGGCAGAGTTCTGCCAGAAATGTTGTCCTGTTGCAAACAGCCCTTTCAGCTGACCAGCAAGGAAGAGAATTTGGTCTTTTTCTAAAAGTTCTGCACAGATTATGAGAAGGTTGATTTTGTTTCCAAATGCTGAAGGTTTCCATACACATGTCTCCACTGTGGATGAATATATGCTCTAAACCATCTGTAGAAAACTGAACACCAGAAGAATCTTTCATATCTTTCAGTGTGAAAACTAAATGAGTACTTGGAATAATTTATGTGTCTTCCTTGTCTATATTTCCCATATTCAAAAGGGATGGGCACCATAACTTTGAAATGCAAATGCAATATTTAAGAAATAAAGAACAAATGTTTTCTAAAAATTTCTGTAAATTAAGGATTTCTGATACTTTAAGATTCCATTAAAAATATCATATTTAAAATAAGCTTCCTTTCTCTTCAAGACAAGAACAGACAAAACTAAAAGTCTATTTAGTTTGAGCAAAAAGTAGCACCAGATAAACAATATACATTTAAAAATTGAAAAGCAGAAGTTAAACATCATGAGCACCCAACAAAAAGTCAAAGTGGTTTCCCCCTAAAATAGAGAAACACTTTCTGGTCCTATTCCACCAAAGTCAATGGAAATCACAGACAGATTGTACTAAATGTACAGTCTTTAAAGTCTCCAAAACAATAAAATTACTTGTCACCAGCATTTTATTTAAATCCATGAATTAATTGGTACTTTGGTACAGCTGAAAGATTTTTGTCAATAAATTAATAAAAGCATCAATTATCCTTTTAAGAAATTGCACTGTATCAGCTAGGAAGCCTTTTCCCTTCTCCTGTAAGAGCAGCTTCACATACCCTAATCAAGTTACAGGAATCACATGCAAGTGCTCAACAGATCTTACTGTTCCAAGGAGCAATCTACAAAATCCTCACTTCCATGAGTAGGTGCCGTGAAATGTTTTCACGTCTTTACACTCTAATACTCCCATTTTGATTACAGTTCCTGATATGTTAGTGTATTACATATCCATGGCTCTGAACATCATCATAAGAAAGCTATGGTATGAACTTCACTTTGTTCAGGAAGTGTTTCTTGTGAGCCACTGGGATTTTCACTGAGGGCTTTATCATGTTGCGAAGATTCTGTGTTCCACAAAAAATGGGTAATAGCTTAATAACAGTGAGCAATGCCAAGCTGATGACTGATGAGAAAAAATATTGTGTTCAGAATCAAATACCACCCCTAGAGACTTCCCATATTGTGAATAGAGACATTTGGGACAGGCATCATGATTTCTTCAGCTATTTTCCATCCACCCCATAAAGAGCAGGATTGACAGATGTGAACATTTAACACACTTCTGCTTTTTCTTATGATCTCTGATACGGCCACCCCTGTTCTTTATTATTCTAGTATGTGCAGAAACTGTGTGTTGACTGAAAATCATTTTTGGTGACTTAATTCATGGATGGATTCTATTCTGTCCTGCTCCGATCTGTTCTATATCCATAAATAGCTGAAGACATCCAACACCTTTTACCTCTCACTGATTTACCTCCAAGGAGAAGCTACTCAGTGAGGTATTCAGGAACTGCCAATATAAGGCTCTAGCTTTTCTCCGATTTATTCACTTGCTATAAAGGCATATCAAGTTTCTAAACACTCAAACACAGGAGTTCCAGCAACACAGAGAAAATAAATTCCATCTTTGACCTTTTTAAACTGCTCTAACAGCATCATTCTGTAAGACTGAATTTATTATTCTTCTCAATATATTCCATTCAATGGCTGCAAGACATTAGCTAGGATTAAAAGCAGGTCAACAGCACTAAGAATAAATAACACTTTAACCTGAAGAATACAAAGGCACCAAAACACCCCAAAATGGCCATAACTGATTTGTTTGCTCTAAGCTTCAATATTCTCAGTGGCAAGTTGATGTTCCTCTTGCAATCTTTATGAGGAGCAACAATGGACATCATTTAAAAGATTGATATTTCATAGAAGACAGAACATCATGAGGTCATTGCAGGCTTTAAAGGTAGAAGTGACATTACCTACCTTTAAAGGTAGACATGATCATCGTGTCGTGATATTCATGACATGATAGTGCCCAGGGGCTCTGATCAAAACCTGGGCACTACTTGTACTAGTTATTTCACAAAGAATGGGAGCTAAATGGAGCCATTGCATAAAAGTATATACTAAATATACAGACAGCAGAGAATGGGTCAGGGCCTCAGGGTCACAGTGCCTCACATGAGAATTTGGGCCCATGCAGTTGATAAATCCATTTCCTGGCCTGCCCACACCATCAAACACCTCATTCAAATTACTTCCTCCCTTGCAGGTAGTATGTCTTTATGTCAGTTGTACTTCACACCATCCAGGCAAGCAGGGATGTCACAGAGAATAGCTGCACCTAATACTTTAATCACTGAGGACAGCAATAGAATTTCCAGTTGCAGCCAACTCCAATCAAGGTGGCTAAACTGTACAAGATATCTAACACTTTTCCCCCTTCCCCACCTAATCTCTAAATATGGATATTACATTTGGATATCCAAACTATGGATGCAGGAATATCCAAATGCATTATCTGCAAATATTATTTGCTATTTCAGCAGAAAATGCTCAATCACAACTGTTGTTCTGGTTGCCAATGGAGATAGACGAAGACTTCCTGACCTCAAGCACAGTGTCTACAATACATGCTGAAGAACTAAATCTACCTGCTGGTAGCCCAAGCCAACATAAAGCACTGATGGATGAAGCACTGTGGTTGTCAGCAAGTCACCCACATGGTGCGGGCTGTTCTTGGCTCCCAGGGACAGCAACACACAGCTCTGAGCCATAGAGACATCTGCCAGTGCCCTCTGCTGGCTGCCAGCATGGGAATCAACAGCCATGAATCAGCTGGTGGAGCAGATCCCACCTCAGGTAGATCAGCACATGCTGACCTGTAGGGTACACATGCCTGTCCTTTTAGTAGTTAATTTAGATACTGTTCTTCATGGTGCATGTCTGAGGTTATCCAGCACAGGCATATTAGCTTGTGACAGATAGCAGATAATCACGTGTATTTTGGGGTGAACTATGCATGTACTATGCTTCTAAATTTAACAGCTCTGCTAGCCCTGCTTCCAGCAAATGCATGGATGATTCTCTGTGGCATTTTCCTTGGACATCAATACAATGTCAGTGATGACAATCAGGTCTAGTAGCCAGAAAAACATACCCTGGAGCCTGGGTTCTGTTCCCTGTGCCTTTGACACCCTAGCTGATCCACTGAGATATGCATTATTTACATTGGAGTTGCCTCTGGAAACCTCTGGAGCAGGGCAGGGTGGGGGCAACAGTATGGTGTGAACCATTAAGAAAAACCAGGCTTGGCTTTCCTAGGTAAAGAAACATAAAAGGATGAAATAAATACATTGTAATGCAGAGTCAGAAGTACTGCATCATTAATCTGGGTTCCAGTTTCTCCATCTGTAAAGCTCTTTAGGATGTTCACATGGAAGGTGAACGTGGATTTTTAAACACTAGTATTACATTACATGTGAGGGATGTGACGCATTTTCCCACAATAGGTTTTTCCACTGGAACATGTAACACTGAAGCAGTCTGTAGACTGCATTTCTATGTTGATGAGATACAGGACTGTGCAATACATTAATTAAATGTTTGCTTTATGACTAGCAGTAAAAACCACATCTGATACCTTCATCCTTGGTAGTTTGCTCATCCATACTTGCAAATAAATCTGAGAATCTCACTTATAAGCGAGATTCGAAGCCAAGACTTCCACACAAGGAGTTTGCTACTCAAAGAGGTGCCCATTGAGCTGACAGGAGAATGAAAGCCTCAGAAGTTTTAAAAATAAAAATAAAAAAACCACATCACAGCAGGTTTTCTTTCTTTTGATTTCATCCCCTGCAGCAGCTGCTTTCTAGGCATGTGTGTCCACAGTTCCCTTCCCTTGCCTGCACACACACAAAACTAGCTGTAACACAGAAATTCAATCCTCAGTATCAGGCTGTCATCGCACTAAAATGAAACTGCTCATTTTTAACCAAAGGAAGCTTTCTTATGGCTCGCTCCCCCAATAAAACCATCATCCCATGCTAACGAGGTGCCGTGAGATAGCTCACATGGTGATGCAGAAGAGAGGAGCGGAAGGAGGCTCAGCCCAGCTCAACCTGCCTGCTCCCTCATACGCAGAGACGTCACCTCCTCCTGACCCCATCCTTTGAGCAAAATTAAAAGCCTTTCCACTGGAATGCAGTGCTACAGGCTAACATGCCCTAAGGAAATAAGAGCTATCAAATCAGTAAAGCCTTGCAGGATGAGGCCCTGTCTCTATCTTTCCCTGATATTCTTATTTCCAGTTCTCAAAAAGCTGTGCCACTGCCAAAAACTCAAAACTGCAGCTTCCGCATCACTGATGTTCAAATGAAGGGGCTTGTGTTTTGTTTAATTAGCTACAGTGAATACACTTTCAGAAAATTTTAATTTACCACTTATTTGCAGTTATGTTACCATGCTCCTAAATGTAGGCTAAGGAAAGCTCTGTGCAGTTTCATTCTGTTTATTTACTTTCAATTCTCTACACAAGATTCCTAAAGGGTAGCCAGAACTGAAAAGGATAAAATCCTACATTTAACAAAACCACAAAGAAGAGAGGTAAAGGAACTTACTCAGGTAGTGTAGCAGGTACTTAGGTAGAGAAGTAGCTCTGATTATTTTTGTTTTGCTGGTAAAGCTCTCTGCAGAAGACTTGGCATCTTCTGCAAAGCCTGTGCACGTATACACACATAATACAATAGAGTCTTAAGAGAACAGTATCTTATCACACAAGGTTAATTTTCATTACTGTTACAAAGATAATATTATGAACAAAAATTAAAATATTTGAATGTAAAATAGTGAAAAAACTAAAATATGGCAATGACCTTTAACAGACCCGTATAACAGTTTCCCATGTGCAACTTTGGCTCAGCCTGTATGTGTTCTGTCTCTGTGAGCCTGGGAATAGTCACCAAAATCCCCACCAGGGGCTAACATCATGGTAGTATATTTGCTAGCTGTGCTTAGCACAGCCTGGAAATAAGACTCAAAAGATTTTACTAAGGGTTATAAAGATCTGGTAGGCACAGGCCTCAGTTCTTCCAAGATAAGCACCATATCAATGAACAAGTCAATCCATCTAGCTTGATGGACCATGTCTTGTAATCATCCAGAAGGAACTCTGCTGCCCTGTCCACTGCTCAGTTGCCAAACTCCTAGCAGTGCTGAGCTTGAATTTTATCATTCCAACAATCACATCAGAGATAGGAGAGGTGTGAAATACCATGAGTCTGGACCAAAGGATTGCTTCTGTAAAGCTTTGGCTCCTCAAAATGCTCCTTCCCATCCATCCCTTGAACTCTTGCAGGACTAAGTCCATAATTTAGTATAGGTCTAAAATATTTCTTTGATCAACCAACATGCCCTGGAGACATCTTCTCTCAAACAGTCATGTTGAACTGCTTAAACCTGACCTGCATATGACTGCAAAAATGCACCTGAGAACTACTGATTTATGGAGCTAAATGAAGAACTACTTCCCTTCTAATACAACAGGCAACCACAACTCTGGAGATACATGCTCTGAGGAAATCATTCTCAAGTAAGTATCTCACATACACCTCCTCCAGTCCAACAGTTTGTGGTCCCCACTGGCCCTTATTTTGTTTGGGAACCAAAAGTACAACATGTAAACACAGTTCTAATTTTATACCCCTGGGATGTCCCAAGCTATTTAATGGGAAACACCAAATTCAGCTGGATGACTTGCAAGTATCCTGCTAAGTATGTGTTTGAAAATGGCAATCCATAATACAGTCAAGGACAATGAATCGCCTTCTGTCATAAAACGAAGGTCAACCAACTTGGGTTCTGTGGGACTGAGGGTGGCAGCAAGTTTTTAGACATAGATATTTGTGTGCTGTCTAATACAGAGCCTATGCTTTGTGCTTGTTAATAAATGTGTCCTTGTAAAATCCCTGTGAAGTAGAAAAGTGGTGTTATCCTGATTTTTCACAGATGGAAAATGGAGACACAGAGAAATTAAAGGGGAGAGGCTGTCTCTAGGGTAAGCATGACGCAAGCCAGCCAAATCTTTATAGGTCAAAACTGCCACTTTGAATTGCACCTAGCAACAGATGGGAAGCCAGATTCATTCCATTATGTGTCCTTTTCAGTGAGGAGACAGAAAATAACCAGTGTAAAAAAATATGCCTTATTTTTGCTATTATTGTTTGTTAGGCACTGCTAGAACAGAATGTGCTGTGGAGATGGAGGGGAAATGGCAATTATTGCAAGGGTAACATTTACCTACAAATCTTACAATCAAGGAGTTGCTTTCTGAACCAGTTTATTCCCAGCAGCTCTGAAAACTCCCAGACGAGTAAAGACATTTGGTCTCTAGCCCAGTGTTCTCTCAAAGGAAGTATAAACAGAAAGGGGAAAGCCAGGCTTATCAGGCTGTTGCTGCTCTATCTATCTCTTGCTGCCTTCCACAGTTTGCAGGGCACATGAAAAGTAGAATAAATACCCAGTTACATTTTCCTTATCATCTGACACATTTCACAAAAAAAAAAGAAAGGCATCCACTGAGGGGTTTCTCTTTTTAATTCTGTCTGCTGCTGACAGAAGGGGTGCTTAGAATTAGACAGAGAAGATAAAATGGTTTTAAATATGTATATATTTAAGAGGTTATCTCAAAGGAAAAAATATTTTTCTGCTGTGGTTGGCTATCTTAGCCCTGCTTTAAACATTTATCTGATGAAATCACTGCATTCCTCAAAAGAGACGGTTCGTGAGTCCTCAGATTCTTATGGCTAACAAATAATTAAATAGCCCAAACCCTGCACTTTTAACAGCAAAGTGCCTGACTCATGA
>NW_008672025.1:102513-118583 GCF_000695815.1 Acanthisitta chloris | reverse complement strand
GCAGAGCCCCCTGCCTGGCTGGGGTAATGCACACTCACATAGGAGACAGCAGGACAGGATTCTGGCCAGGCACCTCAGGAATCCCACACCATTTCAAGCAGCCCCTGCAAACAGCACACAGAGGGATTCACCACTGAGCCACACCAACAGCCAGGACAAGAGGAATTAACACTGCAGAAATTACAGCGAGATGAATTAAGGACATTAGGTTTTCTTCGAGATTAGCTGGTTTTATAGACCTTGGGAAAAGCATCATCTTTTTTAAACTCCTTCTCATTTGAGACTGCATGATTCGAAAGCCTATTCTTAAAGCTATCGTGGCGACCTCAGTCCAGACAGCAACATGAATGCTTTAAGAATTAGGAGACTATTTGCTAATATTTATAGTTCTTTGGCATCCAGGTGTCTCACAGCATTTGAGAGACACTTGCGAGAGGAATTTCTAGAAACTGTAAATCAACCAGGTGATGGCAAACAAGAGACAAACACGTACAGAGAAGTTAAATGATTTCCATGAGGTTGGCTGAACATCTGAAAGTCTAAGTCAAGTTCTTGACACTCCACTTTCATGTGGTTTTATTTCATAGCAGTTTAAAAGTCCTGTCCTGCTGTTATTGTTTCACTGGCATAACCTGTCAAATTGCAGGGGAGACAGGAATGCAGTCAGAACTTTCTAGGAGGAATTGCAACCATTTACATGTACCCAAAAGTAGGAGAGAAATTACTTTAAAAATAATTAAATTAGATCAATTGAATCTGGAACAAGTAATGTAAGGGAGGAATAACATGACTTGCTATCACTTTACAAACATTCTGAACAATAAGAACAGCTGTCAGACCGATGGAAAACCAGAAGGATTAACACAAGATGACCACAATGACATTTTTTATCCAAAGAACCCTCTGATGTCAACCAATTTATAATCACTCTAACATACTTACAAGTCTTGACATTTATACATGGAAAGGTCTGCATGTGTTAGAAACACCAACTGCTGATTTGAGATGCTAGTACTCCTCCACAGTGCCTCTTTTCCCTGACAGTGTTGCACAACAGCTGCAACTTCAATTACCTGTGAGGACATAATTCTAGGTGCACACTGTCTCCAGAGTGAAAAACGTAAGCCATTTCTTGGGCTCCAACCAATCCTGGATTTAACATGACTAGAGAAGGCTAAAAAATCTGCAAGCTGGTCTAAATGAGATACAAGCTCGGGTGTCCTTCAGAAATAGGGAAGGGACAGTGTTGCACAACAGCTGCAACTTCAATTACCTGTGAGGACATAATTCTAGGTGCACACTGTCTCCAGAGTGAAAAACGTAAGCCATTTCTTGGGCTCCAACCAATCCTGGATTTAACATGACTAGAGAAGGCTAAAAAATCTGCAAGCTGGTCTAAATGAGATACAAGCTCGGGTGTCCTTCAGAAATAGGGAAGGGAAAGGAGGGAGGAGAGGTAAAGAGGGAGGAGGGGAAGATCTTGAACTAGATTAATTTAATTGAAGATAACCCACTAGTATGCAGGTGATGGAGGTGAGCACTAATAAGCCCCATGGGAACTGAAAAGGTTTGAAGTCAAGGCTCATAGTTATCTGACAAGGCAGAACACCTGCCTTCCTGCTTAGACAGATCTGTACATCCAATTCAATTGCCTAACAGGTACTACAGAGAACCACACAAATTAATTACAGGGCAACAAAAACTAGCTCCATGAAGAAAATGATGCCTTAGATCATATCAAGAACTCTTACATCCAGCATAAGTTCAGTGTAGCGGCCAGGAAGGTATCTGCAGGAAAACAAATAAGAGAAATTGGGGAAAACTTCTTACAGCATCTGTTCTTTTCAAGTGACCAGCCTAACTCTGCTACACCTCACCATGTGGAAATGATCTAGCACCTTTCCATGTGCCTTTGCCTTGCTTCCCTATGCATGGCAGCAGCAGCAGTCTGAGGGATGGGGATGAAGGGGAGAAATTAATGTTGACAGAAAGTCCATTAAGGAGCAACTCATTCCTTGAGCACAAGAAGTTCAGTAGTTTTCATGGGGTAAGAGGTACCACCCAGGATGAAAAGCAGGGATTCTCTGTTCTGTGCTTTAGACATGCCAACAGCTCAGTGCCAGCCTGAAGACTGATGATTATTAAGAAGAGGAGCTGCAACTGTTGACATTATTCAAATCCAAGCTACACTTGTTCCAAGATAATAAAAAACTCTCTTGCTGCAAAATGTTCATTATCAAAGATACACAATGTGGCGATAGCACAGGAGTGGAGTTTGGACTCCTGCTCCTGTAGCTCAGCCCAACCAGGGTGGGCACCACACAACTCCAGTCCTGATTGGGAAGAGCTGAAAATGAGCCACAAAGGTGAGGAATGGACAAAGCAGCTCTCTATCAGCCTTTCTTTCCCCAAAGCATCCTCACTGGGACAAAACACTACAAGCAACTGTGCAACATGGAGCCAGAGACAGGTGGTTCTAGTAATTTACAAGTCCGAAAAACACTAATATTTTGAGTGCATCCCCATAACAGTAATTCTCAATACACCATGGCCATCACAGTGTACATCTTCTGACTCACTTCAATTTTTAATACAGGTCACTAATCCAAAATTAACTTGAAAAACATGCCTTTAGGTTGATTTGACCAGTTCTGATCCATCTGGAGTGCTTGAAAGATGTTCAAAATTATACATTGTATATCTTGAAGCTCTTATTTTGTCCAATCTAATGCAAGAGTTTTATAGTCCACTTTTATAAATTGTAATATCCCAAACAAGTTTTACATCATTCTTCCCTTGTATAAGTTCTCCTTACTCGTAGCTAATTAAAAAAGAGGGTCCCAGATTGCCTGCCCTGGTAATATCATCCAAGGGGGAAAAAAATAAAAATAATAATAAAATTGATCAAACACCTTTGGAAATTACTTTTCCAAATGTTGCCCCTGAGTGCAAATATGGACAGAACAGAAACAGAGTCAAGTCAAAATAGACAAGCCAGGTCACTGGGAAATAAGTTCTCCTTACATTACTATGTAAACATATAATAGTAGGAATCTAACACCTGGAGATCACAGTGAAAAGCCCAACAGAGGTGGAGTATAGTCAATGATTCCCAGAATCTGGGCCAAAGAAAGAATACATTTGTTTCTGTGCCAAGTGAACTGGTTCTAGAGTTGTCCCTCCTTCAGTCCATTAAAAAACTTTCAATAAAAATACATTTTAGATCTTAAAGCCTTAAAGAAACTATGCAAGAATGGATTTTTATCATGTTTGCTCTTATTTAATCAAGTGAAAAATTTCATTTCACTGAAGTTTACTCTGTATGATTTCATCAATGCACAGCAGTAGCAAGTAACTTAAGCATATGTGTTCTCTGATCTTAATTTTTATGATGTAGTTTTTAAATCTGCCACTTTCCTATTTGGAGGGTCCTAACAACAGGGTGCATTCATTCCGTCCTTTCCCAACCAAGCAAAACACTCACTGGGATTTCCTCTTCAAGCCTGCTAATTGAAAACATTCTGCAGTTTATTAGTCACTATACAGATTATCTGCTGACATGCAAAGTCTCACTCATTCCAGACTTGTTAATTAACATGTAATTACTGATCCCACAGAGACTGGACTGCAGGTGTGATGCTCTGGGTCCTGCTCTAATAACCGTTCCTCGCGAATGCCAGCACAGATGGAATACACAGCAATTGCACTTTCCCAGAACACCATCCCACTCTCTCCAAAAGTGCTCAGACTCTGTTTTCGTTTTAGTACGTTTTGGTTTTTTGTCTGGGTTCATTATGTCCAACATCATAGCATAGAAAAGCAACAAAACTCTGCACTACCCCATCAGCCTCGCTCAGCAGGAGCTAGCCCAGGGCAGCTGTTCTGCCTGGTGAATTTGAAAGGGAAGACCTAGAGGAAAAGAATGGCAGAGAATGAAGGAAACAACAAGGAGATGGATATGTCCAGTCATTTCTGTGACTACCTAAACAATGATCTCACCTACTGGTGTATTCAGTGCAAGGCAATTCTCAGTTAAGTCTCTTACAGAGCATAAATCTCACCATTAAAATACTACCTTCCATTCAATTATTCTCATATGAAGCCTCATGGTGCCATAAATATTCCCTCTATGTATTCTTTGGATAATGGGATGTTCAAGAAGAAATCTTTTTCAAATCCCTTTACAATGAATTTCCTTTAATACTTGAAATGTTTCAAAGAGTCTTTGCTCAAGGAAGACAAAAAATGTTATCACATAGTAAAAGTGAGAGTCTAAAGGCACTGCCATGGAAAGTTAGGTCAGATGAAATCACCTATAAGTTTATAAGTCCTCATTAGCCAGGTTATACTGGTCATGGGAGATGAAGAACCAAGTGCAGAAGGAACTTTATTAAGCGAAGTACATTTGTCAGGGATAAGTGCATCCAATTTTAAAACAACTAAGGAACTGGACTGTTAAAAGAATGTAGAGTAGGCACATAATTCTATCATCACTGAAGTACAAGTACAACTGCCTTTGATGCAACCAATGGGAACACACTATATTACACAATTTTGAAAACTTCATCCTACATATATAGGGATTAACAACAATTTCTGAATCAGAATCTCTGATATAAACATAATCAGAAGCCATGAAAATTATCACCTCGGATGGAATCCCAGAATTTGCTACACTGTGGTTAATTATGAACTGAGTATGATCACGTCAAGTGAGCTTTCGATACTCTTTCAGTATCCTGTTAGAGGAAACAAAGGATTAAACTGTTCTAGATAGGAGTCCCATTCAGTTAGAAAGCTCCAGTTCCATTTACTGGATTTCAACAACGAAACCTTTGCAACAAGAACACTGTGCCACTATTAGGACCTTTTGGATCTGCATTGACTCACCTCTCTATGCATTCACTGTCAATTCACTGTCAACTACACTGTTAGTTTATGGAACTTTTTGAAAGGAGACAGATAAGAAAGATGTTGCCAGTACAAATGGGTCAAGAGAGTCACTAATTAAATCTGGAAAGGGCTTTTTGGAATTAATAAATCTTTTTATCCTGAGATAGAGATATTATCTGGAATGTGTCTGTACATTTGCTTCAGAGGAGAGAGCAACTAAAACTGGAACAAAAGCACAGAACCTGTCAAGAGGAGGACATGGGAAACTCCTATGTGATAGATGATTCTGAGATTGTCAGATTTGGGTCAAGGTATTAAACTGGAGCAGAAGTTGTTACTTTTTTAAACATGGCACATCAATGACATTAAAGACCAACAATGCTTCAACAGCCACGGAACTGATAGAGAAAGCTGTAGCGACATCAGCATTGCTCGATTTAAAATGGCAGCATAGTTCAACTTGATCTTGCATATGGACCCTATAGGAGATACCTTTTCAAGTCACTGACTTCAAAAGACTTGGCATGCAAAAACTAAGCAGTAAGACAGGTCACTGCTCAGTTATCATATGGCAACAATCTTCTGAAACCTTGACAATCCATAGCAAATGGAGGTTCAGCTAAGCATATGGTCCACCACAGTCACCACCTGACCCTGACCTTGCCAGCTGCTCTCTCTACTAAGGATTTGAGAAGAGCCTGTTGACAAACCTCCCATCAGTAAGGGATTTAGAACAGACCCCATGCCATGTACTTCACACAACAGAATTTGCTGATATAAATGGACACATGATGCAATGCAGGAAAGTTTACACACTGCAATTTTATAATTTCTCCCTTGGCTACAAGAAACACTTTTTATGCAAGTCAGTAACTAAAGTGAATTGAAAAGAAAACTAACTCTGAAGAAGGAAAATATAACACAGTTGTTCACAAAGTGATGATAGGTGGGAAAAAAACAGATTTATACAAGCAGAGATTAAGGAGATGTATTTAGCTTGACAGTAGATACTTTCTGTAAACTCTTTCACAAAAGTCAGCTGAAAATCCTACCAAGAGCCTAAATTTGAGCAAAATCTAGCTCTTTAAGAGTTAACATTATTCTATGAGAATAAAGCAAATTCTGCTTCTGCCCTTGTCCGTGATACATCAGTCTTCATCATCTTGAAGTGGCCTGACCTCTTCCTCCTAGCAGAATGATGAAAGACAGCTACTAAAGGTACCCAGTTTCAGATCTCAGCTTCTAGAAAAGGGGCAGTTGTCACTCTTTCTGAGTAAGAAAACATGGAAAAGAATCACCAGAAAAAGTCACACTCAACCACATCTATAAAAAGGTTCAAAGGCTTTTTCATACCTGGATAACATTGGCAAAGGCCTGTCAGGAGAGCCACGGCACTGTACAGAGCCACTGAGCGGCTTCCAGTCTCTAGTTTGCTGCTGAAAAACTAGGGCAAGAAATGATGAAAGGAAACAAGTCAGGTGCAATTCTATTTCTCTTTCCTTTGCTGACACCATTATTCACAGGTGGTGTCCTGAAAGGGCTCCCCTATACTTCCAACTCAGACACTCACATGGGGTTTATTACCATTCTCCTACCTTAAATCAGTTTCAGTAATATCCAAATAAACCCATTGGCCTTTTGGAAGGATAACAAAGAGTCTGACTACCAACAAACAGAATCACATAAAGACATTTGCACTGCATACTCTTAAACCTGCGCTACCAGGTAGTGTCTTGGCCCCTTTCTCCTGCAGATTGTAATGCTAATAGAGAACAACTCTTGGAAGAGGAGGAAAACAGATTACACCAAAAAGAAAATGCAAGCACATTTTAGTCTTCTAAAGTAAGATCAGAGAAGACATGGGCGGGAAGTGAAATACATATGAAGGTTCATCAAGTCAAAATTATAAGTGAAAAGAGGAAAACTCTGAGAAAAGGATTGATTAGAAACTACTAGTGCTTTAATCTTCTATTGTCTCTTCCTCATTTGTTAACCTCACAATAAGAAATGCATTACATTGTTTATATGGATTTTTTTTCATCATATTGTATTTGCCTCTGGAGAAGTTACTCAGTCTGATATTTCTGCTCAACAATTAATGGAAGTGAAATTTTGAAAGAAAAAAAGAATGAAAAGAAAACCTCTCCTTTACCCAGGCTGGGGTTATTATCTAAACTGGTGTTCATAAGACAGGAAGCCTTGCCTTAATTACTTACTGCCTCAGTCTCAGTATTTACAGATCACTGCAGCATCACAGAAATCTTCCAATATCAAATACACAATTCTGATTCATTCCAAGACACTTCCCCACTTTGTGTGCTCATCAATGCATTCCATAGCAGAGCTATCCTTTTGAACTAGCACAGCACACAGATGTTATTACAGTGCCTATGAACGTGGTGACAGTAACAATGAATAGAAATTTGCATCAAATGTAATCTCATTAATTGCCTCATCATATCTGAGTTTGACAACTTAAATGCATTAATAAAAAATATTGTACCACACGACAGTAAAGATTCTATCTTGGTTAATTTCCTAAAAAATATCATTCCAGCTTACTACTTCATCTCGATTTTAAATATCTTCATTTTAAACACACAGTACTTAGATTTGGACATAAGTTTAAATTTACCACCCATCCAACTGGGAAAATAATAATGTTCTACACCAGCTTAGGCTGTACAAACTGAAATGACCAGATTCAAGTTGATGGGAGGATGTCTGCAGTCCTGACACCCTGATTTCCATTTCAAATTAAGCACTATGTGAAGGAATATACTTTTGACTACTTTTTGACACTGCTGGGAACCAGAAGGTGAGTTTGGAGCACTGCTTCACTTTGCAGAGAGGAACCCAAGTCAAAATATTAGTTTTAATGTCTTTAGAAGAATTCAGAGGAGATTCTACCCCATGAATAACAGAAACACTACCAATTACACAGAGTCTGCATTTTCACCTGTTGACCTGCATTGTACACACTTCAGTCCCTGAACAATTCTTTCTAACCTGAGTAACTGGTTTGTTTTGTACAGCTACACAGAGGTGATCACTGGATATGAACATTTCTCCAGAAACCCCTCCATTGCAGTACAAAGTATTCTTAAAGAAAAGTTATTTTTTAAATATGCAGTAATAGCTCAGAATCAATTGCAGATTGATTAAATATCTTTAAGATAAATTGTAAGCTTTTTATTAATGTAATAGACTTTGGATCACATCCTGAGGGTGTTCAAACTAGGCTCACACATTTTATTAAGAGCCTAAACACAAGGCTTGTTTTTTAAAAGTCCTCAATCTGTAGCAACTTGCAATGATTTGAAAGTTCTACACTTTTGAAAAACATCAAGGTATATAATTGAAACACCTAAAGACAAGCTTAACGCAATTTGCAAAGAAAATTCTAATAAATACCTATGTAATTAATTTATGGGCCTTGGGCAGTACCACTGGAAGAATTCTGCTACAGATGCTTCATTTACATACTGGTGGCTGTAATCCACTGAGATTTTTTTTATGTATCAGGAAAAACACAAACACTTATCCCAACACACTATTCATAATTATCTCAAATTCACATAACCACAACTCTGTTATCCTCATGCACACTCTTAGCCCACAGTCAAGTAATCCCACAGTGCTCAAACCTCTTACACTGAGATTTAAGGTAGATTATGTTGCTGGGCTTTCACTCCTGTGCCTCAGCTGATGCACAGTAATTTATTAAGCTGTAATAAACTGATTACAAGTCTGAGCTCTAAGTTTCTCCTGAAGATACAGACACTTTACTGAGAGTCATGGAGTTACAATCACTTAAGAAGTTACCACTTACCATCCTTTCTATGTGGGTACTTATATTAAGCATCCCTAGAGGCAGTTTAAATCAATTTGCTTTACCTTTCAATTAGTCATTCCTCACTCAGTTGTATCCATACCATAAACAATGTAATTTCAAACTGCAGTTGCCTTTAAAAACCAAATCTGACTCAGGTAGGTTTAATTTCCGTAAGTAAATGTTCAAATGCAAATTGAATTGATGTAATTGGGTTTTTGTACATGGCATCCGCTTAAATATATCCATTTCTATTTACCCATCCTTAAATAAAAGTAAATTTCAAACTAAATTTAGAAATACTGTTAGATAAACACGACAGAGCTCAAAAATACCCGACTAGTTTCACATAGCTTCTTGGATCTTTAAGGATTAGCAACCATAATAATTATCAAAGAATCAAACAGCAACAACCCATATAATTCTTTACATATTATTTTATATACAACTTTATAGGGGAATCTTGATTATATTAACGTAGGAGATGAAAGCTAATCCAGCCAGGAAACAGAATTAATTTTAAAAATCTTTCAGGAACTGTGTGTTAGTGATTTGCTGTAAGGTTTGTATGTAACACTCCACTCCACGATTTCACAGAATCAAAGAACCATTTAGGTTTGAAAAGACCTTTAAGCTTATCAAGTCCAACTGTTAACCCAGCACTGCCAAAGCCATCACTAAACCATGTCCCTAAGCACCATATCTACACTTCTTTTAAATCCCTCCAGATATGGTGACTAAACCCCTTTCCTGGGCAGCCTGTTCAATGCCTTACAAACCTTTCCTTGAAGAAACTTTTCCTAATATCTAACCTAAACCTCCCCTGGTGCAACTTAAGGCCATTTCCACTCATCCTGTCACTTGTTACCTGGGAGAAGAGGCTTATCCCTACCTTGCTACAACTTAGTTTCAGATAATTGTGTTCCCCCCCACCATAGTGACATGATCTCCCCTGAGCCTACTTTTCTCAGTTACCTACCCCCAACTCTCTCAGCCATTTCTCATAAGACTTGTGCTCCAGACCCTTCACCAGCTCTACTGCCCTTCTCTGGACCTGCTCCAGCACCTCAATGTCCTTCCTGAATTGAGGAGCCCAGAACTGGACACAGTACTTGAGGCGTGGCTGAGTAGAGGGGGATAATCTCTCCCCAGGTCCTGCTGGCCACACACTTGCTGATACCACGTGTGTTGTGACTCAAGTGCAGGACCCAACAGTTGGCCTTGTTGAACCACATACCCTTGGCCTCCAGCAGGTCAACAGTCCCACCCAACTTAGTGTCATCTGTGAACTTACTGAGGGTGCCCTCAAACCCAGATTGTTGATAGAGACATTAAGTTCAATACTACATTTTTAAATTATTACACCTGCAAATAAACTAGGAAAGCTGTTGTGACTCAAGTGCAGGACCCAACAGTTGGCCTTGTTGAACCACATACCCTTGGCCTCCAGCAGGTCAACAGTCCCACCCAACTTAGTGTCATCTGTGAACTTACTGAGGGTGCCCTCAAACCCAGATTGTTGATAGAGACATTAAGTTCAATACTACATTTTTAAATTATTACACCTGCAAATAAACTAGGAAAGCTACATATTTTTACAAGAGTCTGTGGATTTCTCCTCCACAAGTACTGATTATACAGTAAAAAGTGACTGGTGCCAGAGCTACCTGTAGTAAATTTACACCTATTATTGTTCCAGAAGGAAAGGACTAAACTTTGAGAAAGTGTAGGCAAATCCATGACTTTCACAAGAAATCAGACCATCTGCTCATTTTTAGAATGGCTTTCATCAGCTGCAAAACTGGAAACATGAAAAGAATTTGGAATCATGAACTGTCTAATGCTTCTATGTAAGCTATCAAACATATAAGTGCCAGTGGTTCCCAGCAGCACTTCTCAACTGGATGTGGCAGCTGGCACTGGTAAAAAGAGGTCCATAAGGAAGTAGTCAAAAACTGTTATTTATTTAGCACCTGTGTAAACAGTGATTGATGTTTTATCAACACAAATGTCCAGAGTCAAAGCTGAAGATACCTGGTAGCATTCAAATGCTGCAAAAGGGTCTATATCAGATTGTCTTTGGTATTTTACAAATTATTATGATGCAAAAAACATTGTAATTTTAAAACCTTCCTCAGGTGGAAAGGAAGAATGACAGAAGTCTGCACACAAGATAACTAATATATGCCTAATTCTTTTCAGGATCAAGGCTTAAAGTTACAGATTTAGAAAGTCTTCAGATTTTATAATATTCAAACAAGGTTTTGAGCTGTTAATTTGTTGTACCTAATCTTGTCTCTCTGTAAGACAAAGTCCTTAATGATGAACTGCAGCTGAGTTTACCATTTGGAAATTACTTTAAATGTTATCTAATCACTGAAGATTATAATAGAGGAGCACATATTTCATTATGCTCTTCTAGATCCTAGTTGACAGGATACCAAGCAAAGACTGCCTGCTTTATCAGAAAAAGCATGAGAACACCCCCTGGATTTTGGCAGAAGATCAGTCCAGAGTTCTTGGAGTATGAAAGTATTTGCAAAGCATCTGCAAGAATCCTGCAGACTGCAAATTAAAAAGCCTGACTTTCTCAACTCTCCAGAATCCAATTAAAAATTTGCATGCTAGTAAAGGAGAAACCAAAGTGTGTGTATTATCTGAATAATTTATATCTCTCCTCCAGCTGTGTGGACACATAAGTCTGTAGTTTGGGTCAATATTTCATTATTCTATGATGTTAGAACTCAATAGTTTAACCCCAAATTAGAGGAATTCTAGAATTCATGTGGAATAATCTATGGTTCCAGTACATATAACAATGGTGTGGATACGACACAGAGAACATAGAAAAGGAACAGTTTCTTAGTGCCTGCACAGCCTGTACCTATCACTCCAGGGTACAGGGACCTAAGGAAAATGTTATTTTTACAAATTATTCAGGAGCCCTGTTTTGGCACAGTCAGAGTTAGCAAAGTAGATGTCCCAAATTACTGAACTCTTAAATGCAGTGATATGACATTAAAAAGCAAAATCTGTGTGTGAGAGGAGTGTACAGTCTGCAGTGGCATCAGCAGCAGGGAGCTGTCACTGCACCCGCCTGCCGCAGAACACGTCAGGGAGTCAAGGCACAGGAAAATGAGAACTGATGAATCCTATGTAACACTTCCTTCAAGTGATGGCAAGTTAACACGCAGGTCCAATCAAAGCTTTCAGCATGTGAAAACAAAATCAAAGCAGGGCCCTTGAGGTACTAAATATAGCTCCAACTCTGAACTTTCTGAGGAATGTTGAGGAAAATGAAACGTATAAGAAAATTGATTTATCCTAATACAAAGTCTGGAGCTACATCTGGCCTTTGGATACCTATCAAGCCACATTTTAACCAACTACCTCCAGTGTTTTGGTTCATGTCTTTCATTTCTCCTTAAAATGGCTATTACAATAACTACCATCCATTTGAATCTGGCAGTCCAACCCACAGCCTGGTGCTATTAAAAAATACATTGAACAGGATTACGTACTAGATGATGCTACACACCCAGAAGGCATTTGCTGAGAAACTATGCCAGTATAGCTTTGCAAACACTGTAGCACATGCATCCTCACAGGTGTATACATTCCTGAGCTCATATGTACACACACACTCTGCAGTTGCTCATGGATGTACAAATGCATAAGTATCCACACTGCAAGAGAAAGAGCATTGTGAAACAGTGACCTGCGAGTAAAATAGCTGACTGAGTTTTTTAGTGGCAGATCAAGTCAAGGAAAAGTGAATGAAGAAAACAAGTACATCACATCTGCAGTGCAGGCACATCACTTTACACTTGGAAAGCACAACATTAGGCTGCAACTTCATTTCTACAAAAAATGAGGATCAGCTAGAACAGTTCCACAGGCTTGCAGCAGAAGCCCTGCTGCTGTCCCAGCTCTGGCTGCAGCACAGTGTGCTGGTTGTTCCTCCCCACCGAGTCCTTCCCTCACTTTATTTCACACCCTGGATCCCTGGAACCATGTGCCTGCTGGCTTGGTGCTGGATTTAGTTTGGCATTTCTTCTGCCAGGCCTGATCTATTCTGATAGGCACCAAACTGCTGCTACAGCTGCAGCTGAAGCCTCAGAACATTGTGCATGTATGACCACATTGATGATTACAACTGCAAGAGGAAGGAAGAGAAGAAAGAAAATAGAAATCAATGACTTACTGTACCAAGAAAGAACCAATTATTCAGCAAATCTGCTCTTGCTAATTCTGTCACAAAACCTCATCCATTAAAGTTCCATCATTATTTGAATTAACTGTTGCTGTCACAGCAATAATATTCACAATCAGACACATAATGCAACTACCTAGCTTTTATTAGGACCAATTTAGTGATGCCGTCTGCAACTAATGAACTGGTTTGTAGTTTAATTATAGTGCTTACCAGATAATTTATTAGGCAGCAATAAAGTTTAGATTTCCTTCTCATGCAATGCTGCTGCATTATTAGATGTACACAAGGAGCTGCATTTTGCTCTCAATTATACACACATAAATCTTGAGCAACTCTACTGAAGTCAATAGCTATTTTAAACTGACATGAAGCTACTTTGCATTTGAAGATCTGTAATAAAGAGCAGAATTTTGTTCCATGCATGTGCATTACTTATAGCACTCCAGGTGGTTACTTTGATAATGATACAGAACATTTTTGTACCATTGAAATAAATGCCAATCCTGTTACAGAAAGTGGTTTGATAATGAGGAAGGAAATGAACTAAACATTTAGTGCAAGAGGCAGCATTCAGCCAATTCCTTCTATATAGTCAAAGATGATTAACTAAAAAGGAAAACTGCTCTCTAAAAGGTAGATTTAATTTGCCTTAAAACCAACTCAGTAAAATATCAGCAAGCAGATTCTGTCATATAAAAATCTGAGATCAATTAAAGTATTAACAAAGCTCACAGTAAAAAAAAGTTAGATTTTTGCACACAGATAGGAATAAATACCCACTAAAATTAAATAGAAAGATAAAATATAATATTATTTATCAGATTACAATACTATGTGGTTTAGTTCTAAGTCTACACAGAACCCAAACTCCAAATTTTTTACAGTCTGAACTTGGACAGACTTAACACTAACAGCTAAAACTTCATTTTTTTATTTAGCATAGTGGAGGAATTTTACAGCCACTTTGATCACATGTAAGCATATAGTAAGTTGCAATCTTTCCTATACCTGCCTTCTAACCAAGCAGTGGCATTTAGTAATGAACACTGAGTCTGCTCATATCTCAATGGTGAAAGTTGAGCAGGGGAACCACTGAAAGCAAGGGAACTCCTACATCAGCCTTACAATCCCTCTGTGGGCTATCTGGCTTGTGAACACCATAGAATGTCTGATTCACTCCTCTATCAGTTCTCTCTGCAGTAAAATGGGGTTTAGAACATGAATGGCTAACTTACATTGTGGATATTTGGGTATGATGGTTTGGGCTGAAGTAGAGTTCACCTTCTTCACAGTGGCTAGGATGGGGCTATGTTTAGGATTTGTGCAGAACACAGAGTTGATAATGCAGAGATGTTTTTGTTGCTGCTGAGCAGAGCTCACACAGAGCCAAGGCCTTTGCTGCTTCCCACACTGCCACACAGGTGAGGGAGTTGGTGGGAGGAGACACAGCTGGGACAGGTGACCCAAACTGACCAAAGGGATATTCCATACCATATACCATCATGCTCAGTACACATAGTGCAAGGAAGAAGGAGGAAGGGGGGACATCTGGAGTGATGGTGTTTGTCTTCCCAAGGAACCATTACACAGGATGGGTCCTGCTCTCCTGGAGATGCTGAACACCTCCTGCTCATGGGAAGCAGTGAATTCACTCCTTGTTTTGCTTTGCTTGTGTGTGCAGCTTTTGCTTTCTCTATTAAACTGTCTTTAACTCGACCCATGAGTTTTTCTAGCTTTTACCCTTCCAGTTCTCTCCCCCATGCCATTGGTAGGGGAGTGTGTGAGTGGCTGTGTGGTGTTTGGTGGCTGCCTGGGGTTAAACCACGACATTGGGGATACGACGTTCTGCATGATTTTTAAACAATTCTGACCTGGTCAAGGGCAGACTCAGTCATAGAAAAAGCAGGTTTATATTTTCAGAGATTTTGCAGTGTGGGGGCTCTGTTCCTGGGGATCCAGGCCTTGAGCCTGGATGTATTCGTTCAAATTACTGAATTTCCCCATGCACATACCTCCTGTTTACAAAAAGGAGATACTAATGTTTCCTTTGCTAATACTTTTGTATATTTACACTGCAAATCTATTCAATCACAATGGTTCCTTGGCTCAGTTTGGTAACAGACAAGGTACTAACGGATGGTGGAACAGGCAGATGCCACCAGCATAAAAATACCTAAGTACAAAAATAGTAAAATGGGTTGTTTTAAATGTTGCATCACATTAGTTAGCAGAGAGAAAACGGGATAAAATGCACTAAATTTTGAAACTTCAATCTTTTAAAAAACATTGCACATTCTTTTCTATGGTTTGCTTTTAACTCTTCACTTCAATTTTTAATGAACAAGAGCATTTTGGCTAGAACACCCCATGAGATCTCAAAGCCCACAGCAGTTTTCACTGCATCAGGAACTTCAACCCAAGTTGTGAAACTTTTGCCATCTGAATGACTTTGAAGTTGCTGAAGTCCTGCAAGAAACATGGTTTTGACCTAAAACTGGAAATTTTAGAAAGGATAAGATGAAGAAAAATCCAAATGGCACCCAACCTGTGCCCTAGTCCTTGAAAGTGTAAGTTTTATTTCTCAAACACTGTTTTTCCTCTGAAGCTGGCTTTCTTTTCACACTAGAGTGCCTTCAAAGGGTCTCTCTGTGTCTGCCCACCCAGCAGGCAAAGGGCTGACTGCTGGTTTAAGGTGCTTACCTCTATATGGGTTTTTATTCCATAACATCTTGTATGTATTGGAAGTGGCAGAGAGGCCTTGGACACAATGGAAGGAAAGAAAAGCAGCAGAAAAGATAATTCTAACATACTGGAGCAGGGGAGGAAGTATGTAGGTATACACACATTCACACACATACACAAAAGCTGTAGCTGATAGATAACCAGAAAGATTTCTGTCCTGAGGTTTGAAGTCAGCCTGCTCCAGAGTCAGGGGCTCTTTGCCAGGTCAGATCCGAATTTATAGACAAGTTCACCAGCAGAAGAAGAAACACCTGCCACACTCACATCTTCTGTCTGCATATTTCCTATGTCAAACTTCCCACCTTGTTAACCAAGTTTCCCAAACCTTTCAACGTGAATGCCATTCCTTGGTGTCATAACAGTGAAAGGAGAATTAATTAAAAAAAG
>NW_008672025.1:82231-102484 GCF_000695815.1 Acanthisitta chloris | reverse complement strand
GGATAGAACAATTCATTTTCACCTCTCAGCATCACCCACACATGCACACTGAAAAAATGGCAAGGATGGCACTTTCAGGCCACTAAACACAAAAGAAATCTAATAGAGGAGGCCAAAAAAACTGATAGTGGTGAACTCAGACAATTCTCCTATTTTCCACCAGTGATGAGCTAGAAGTGGTGAGAGTGCAGCTGGTACTGGCTAGTCCAGCTAACCTTCCTGGACTTTCATAAAAGAAAAATTATTAAATTGGATTTTATTGCTGCAGCTTAAGCTCCTACACATGAGACCACAAAAATGATGTGGTCATCAATGACCTGTATCAAGTCAGTTACAAATATCCAGTGATCAAGGGTATTATCGGTATTTCGCTCCACACTGAAGGAGGGCAAATTCTTATGGTTTATTTTTTACCAAATTCCCCCACCTGCTGCTACCTCTTCCTTTAGGCTGCCAACTCCTGGCATTTGTCACAGACAGAAAGCCCACATTTAGAAATAAGATGCCAAGAAAAAGTTGACTAAAGCTGGTAGGAGTTGCTCCATCATACCAAATGCAAAACAAATGTAACCTGATAGTGATACCAACAAATGAGGTACAACGAATTAAAAGGGCATGCAAAGAAAGCAACATCTTCCCCTCACTGCTCCATTGGCAAGTCCTTCACCAAGTCCACCTCTCTGTCGGTCTCTGAGCTCTTTCAAACCTCTCCTGAGTGTGCAAGAAAGATTTTGACAATGACATCTGTCATTGGGCCCATTTCCACTTTCCTGCAGCAATCCAGCAGACCTCAGAAATACTACTCCTCTCTGCCTCAGCCTAAACCAAACTATGGCATCACTTGGTTTCAATTTCCTATTCCGCCACAAGTCCCAGGAGCCAAAGCTGTCACTGGACTCCCCAGTAATATCCATATGAAAGGTTAACAGTAAGGATATAGTTCATACTTTCATTCATTTTTGATCTCACTGCAGTTTAGGCTTCGCCCAAAGTGGCAAAACCAAGAAATACATAAAGTCAAGTTCTGCAAATCAAGTTAGAAATTGTTATCTAAAATATTTTGGTACTACAGAGACATTGTTATCTACAATATTTTGGTACAGACAAAAAATATGTCAGACCTGAAGATGAACAGGGAAAACAATTCAAGTATGAAACTAAGATAAGCCTTGTGAAACTTTGGGTTTTTCCACACACATACAAGCTGTATTTGAGTTATTAAATATAAATATATTGGTTGCTTTTAATAAGTCATATCCATTGTTTTTGTATGTCTAGAAGCTTTTTTGATCACAATAGTTGGATTTGTTGTCATCTAAAATATAAAGCTAATTAGTCATAAATACTTATGGCAGCAGCAGCAGAGACCCTCTGTGACTATTGCATAAAAACTCCATCTTGATTTGAGCCATATTGAATTTAACTACTTTAACGATAACTGCTCTCACCAGGAGGTCATGTAATCACATTTATCAGTCTGTAGGGAGAAACTGCAGCTGAGTACACCATACTGACTGATACACTATCACCAATAGAGTTTTCTACTTCTCTGCTTCATACTTCAAGGAGGCAGCTTCTTTCAGACAGTTTACCTGTTAAATATCATGCAAAGATACCACTCATATGACTGAAAAAGTATGCAGCATAATGCAGGCCTATACTACCAAATTACTGATTTACATTGAAGTCACTGAAGACCTCCTTGGAGGTTTGGTTATTTTAATTCAGCCACTAGTTGTTACTCACTCATAAAACAGACTGAGTCAAGGACAACGCTGCTATGTAGCACCTTTGTATTCTGCATGTAAATTCAGTGAGTTTGACAAATGGACTGTGGCAAGAAAACCTACCAATACCTCAAAAATTCTAGAAGACCACCACCAAAGGCTGCACCCTTTTTTCTTCTCCAGTTTTGCACAAGAGTTCGATGTCACGGATCCAGTAGATCTCTAAGTGCTTACATGACATGCAAGGCAATGACTGGAGGAGAATTGGGTTCATGGTCCCAGTCTGCACACATTTTTATTTTCACATTTGGACATGTATCCTGTCTTAGGTCCCCTCCGAAATTTAAAACAAACAACTATGATTTTGCAACTATTCTCCGTACCATAACTTTAAAAATATCCAAACAAACAAACAAAAATCCAGCACATTGCTTACTGCCAAACTAACACTGAACAAGCACAGAAACAATGACAGTAGACGCACAATAATTGTTATTTTCTACTCAGACCCTTCATACTAAACATCTGCTGAAAGTTAAGTTTTTTTCAAAGCTTAAAATTCTTGAAAAGCCAGAAGCACTTTGGAGAGTTCTCCTACTTCTGTGAATATTGGATTACACTATGTGCACACAACTGACTGACAACTGAAAAAAAAGTATTATTTATGCTTGAGTAAGACCAAAAGCATATATGGTAAATATTTCTGACAAGATCAGGACTATTCCTGAATAAGCAGACCATGGAATGAGTGGAAAGGGAGAGCTCATATTCAGCTCTTGTACAGAGGCTTGTAACTATCCCTAATCCTTCCCAGAGTAGAGGAAAGAATGAGACCTGGAAAGACCTGAAGTGCTGGTCCTGATGAGTTCAGATGTGTCAACATTTCATCCAACACTGAATGTAAGAGATTTGTTTTGTAAGCAAACATCAGGAAGTACAAAGCAAGTAAAGAAATGCAGCTTCAGAATGTAACTGCTGACAATCAACCTCCTGAGTCTGCAAGACCCTCCAGAATGGTGAATCAGACACACAGGCTGCAGCAGAATGGCATGAATGTTACATGCTGGTTCCTGCACCAACACAGCAAGTGTATGGGTTTTAGTCCTCATTACTACTACTCTCATTTAAAATCCCTCTGGGAAAAAGAATTAGACTTCCCTTTAGGTCTCTACTTTCTACATAGTGAACAGAAGCATAGAAAATTTTCACTTTGACTTTCAATTTCTAATGGATATCAGGCATAGAAAAAGACACACTGCAATCTGCATCCATCCTACCCAGGCTCTGCCCATCTCAGCACAGCACAGATCTCTCCCAGACATACTTAGTACAGGAAGCAATTATTTCAAAACATTTCAAATTACCACATTTACGTTTTTGTCTTCATATTGCTTACCTCTGTCCTACTCATTCCTGGTGAATTAATCTCACACTGAATAGCCACATTCCTGGTTCTTTGGGCACGCATGGAACACCAGGCAGGGTCGCTAAGCTGTGACCTCAAAAGTTGATTTCACAGAATTATAGAATTTTAAGGGTTGGAACGGACCTTAGAGATCATCTAGTCCCAACCCCCTGCCCTGGGCAGGGACACCTCCCACCAGAGCAGGTTGCTCAAGGCTCATCCAACCTGGCTGAGAACACTGCCAGGGTTGGGGCAGCCACCACGTCCCTGGGCAACCTGGGCCAGTGTCTCACCACTCTTAGAGTAAAAAACCTTTTTCTAATATCTAACTTAAACTTCCCCTCCTTCAGTTTGAACCTATTACCCCTTGTCCTATCATTCCAATTGGAAATTATTCCAAGTGAGGATATCTTGAGTTAAGTGCCAGCACAAAGTTCAGACATTACACTGCCACAAGTCCTGGGTCGACACTTTGCCTTGCTATGTGTCAATGCAGTAAACAGCTTAAATGAATTTCATCTAAAAGGACACACAGCTATGTAAATCTGCACCCTCTGGGCATAGAGTGCTTACAGCAGTAAATACCTGGAGTAAAATATAAGTGCCCAAAGTACACATGGGGAATGAGCTATGCATTTGTCTGACCTGAGATACTACTCAGTGCAATTGAAAATCAGAGTTCTGGTTTCATCAAGCAAGGAACTCATTTGACATGGAGAGCATTATTCAGCGTGTCGTGGTACTCAAGCGTAAATCTACAGCAATTTTTTAATAGAAGCTGGAATAACATCAGTTTTTAAAAGGTGAGATTTGGAAAAGAATTAGGCCATCTCCTTGCTTTGTTTTGCATGGACTAATTAACAATAACTGCAAGCTGCACTAATGAGGCAGGCTTTATCTAAGTGTAAGCTGCAAAAAACAACCTCCTAAGCAATTCCCTGTCCAAACATTAGGCCTTCCTCAAACTTAAAAATGCATTCCATACCAATTTATTATAATTACCCATAAGCAACAGAGGGGAAAACCACTCATATCTCAGTCATTTAAGTCCAAATTTCACTACTACACAAATGAAGTACAAAGACCTCAGCAACCTGGCTCAGGATGGAAATGCTGACAAGCTGTTGAATCTAACAATGCAACAGAGAGATTAAATTTACCTCACAAACCATTCAAATCCAGACAGAGACAGATGGAGAAAGTATAACAACTGTTAGTATTTCAGGGGGAAAATCTGAAATAGTGAAAACATGATTACAATGTTCATTTAGAAAACATAAAATCTACGAATGTCTGAATCCTCCAGTCCACAGAGGTCTCAAATGTAACTGCTGAAGGATCAATGGTACAGTTTAATTGTGCAGATATTCTGAATACACATATTACACATGTTTCTACCCAGCTGCTCTGTACCCCATGCAAAGAGAGCCAAGCCTCATTGTCCATCCACAGGACATGGCTTCAAATGCTGGCTCTGATTCCACTCCTTTCTAAGAGTCTGGGAAAATAATTTAACTCCTAATAGCTCAGTATTAACAGTGACTAATCCTGCATAAATCCTCTGATATATCAAGATTCAACTAATGAGTTCTTCTGGAGTATGCAATTTAATATCATGTTACTTTCCTCTCATCCACTGGGATTGCAAAAAATTCACTAAATGGTCTCCTGTCTCCTCCCAAGAGCAAGTCTTGAGCAGGCACAGTCACAGTCTCAGCTCTACCCAACAGTCCTTACCCTGTCTTTGGGAAGACTTGGACCCTGGCAGACAGAATGTTACCAGTTCCAAGTTTGGACAAAACAGGAGCCAGACCCAGCTGCAGCTGACCCTAGCATAACACAGGCTCCTCTCTTGGTCAAATATTTTTGTTACAGTCTCCTCCCTTTACATTGATAACCTGAAAAACTTTTCTTCATCCCCTGGACAGCCATGAAGCCATGTTATTTAATGAATGGGAACTGCATATGCTAGTCTACAAATCTGCAATACCACTCTGGTTCTTGTCACTGCATTCCAAGTGATTCACCAAGAAAAAGTGAGCAAAATTCTTCTCCCATCTCCCCACTTCTTCAGCTACTATGAATATTAGCCCTGCATATCCTTAAATAACTTTTTCCACTCTTCACTCATCTTCATATCTTTAAAGTTAAACCTTCCTGTTGACATGCAACAGCCTCTTTTCCTCAGGGGATGTTCACCCTCTGCTCAATATCTTTATTTTCATGCCGCTAACAACCCAGTAACTAATGATGACAGCTAAGTCTAACTCTTCCAACTATTCTTTGTCTGAAATTACAGGATGTGACCTGCATGATATACTTCTGTAGGGACAGAAGAAGTGCTAGTGACACCACATCTAACTCCATGCAGCATTAAAACCAGGTGAAAATGTACCTCCTTCACCACTGGCCTCAGCTCTGAGCAGCACACCTTCTACTCATCCATAAACAGCTGCCCACCTCACAGAAATGACCCTTCTCTTCCCCTCTCTGGCTTTGCAATTAGCATCCTTGGTAAAAGCTACAGAAGGGAGCAGATAGTCTGGCTCAAAAATTCACTTTCACAATGAAAGTTTTTTGAAGAAGCCATTGCAGCAACACAAGTAATATATTCTTCATGTGACAGAGGGGACATCAAGACTGCTGTGTGTTTACCAGCTGGTTGGGAATGAGGTAGGAATCAGAATAAAGAGGAGAGAAGCACATGCAGAGAAGCAATGAGGGTGTCTCAGCTGTATGATTTACAAGCCAACACACACAGCTGTCAACTGGTTCACAGATGACATGGCAGCCCTGACTGTACCACATGTGTAGTGGATTATGCAGCTCTTCTGAACCATCCCCTCAAAATGGGCAGATAAGCCTTTCTCTGCAACATTTCTGGTTCCTCCAGCTCAGCATGTAGGATGAATCTCACAGCCATAGAGAAGAGACTCACAAACCTCTCCAAAAATATGTTTTATAGATTCTGACTTTAAGACCAGAAAGACTGCTGTGATATCTCATCTGAGTTCACCTCTGACAGGATGGAGCAAATAAATCCCAGAAACCTCTCAGTCCCTTCTAGTACATCCTTTAGAAAGCCTTCCTACCAATGTGAGACATTGTGATGGAGGTAGAGCAGCACTCCCTGAGGAGATGTTCCTATGGATAACACCCCCCACACCTCCCAGTTAAAAACCTGTGCCTTCTGCTTGAAATTGTCTGGCTTTAGTTTCCAGCCATTTGATCCTGCCATGTCTTTGACACCTGGATTGAAGATCCATCTACTCTCTAAAATTATTCCCTGTGTGGGTAATTATAGTTGTCACACCATTCAGAAACATGCTAGATGCTCTCAGTTCTACCATAATAATGTAACAAACAGAACTAGTCAATTCTTCTTTTCAAAGTAGGTGTTTGTAGACAAAAATTGTTCTCCCTAATTAAAAATAGGGTGGAAAAAACCCCAACATTTTGTAAGACAGGTTTGAAGATTTTGTTTGCTTACTTTGACAAAACTTATAGACATCCTTTTGTATTTTCTCCATAGTTGGGTTTTTTCCTTCTTTTCCTACATTCTCTCATTTCTTGTAGCAAAATCAAAATCTGGCAGGCAGCTAGATGGAAATGGCATTTAAAATTCAAACACTTAATTATAAACCCACAAAATGTAAAACTTTCTGTTGAAATTTTCAAACTTATAATAGCACAAAAGGGTTGCTCTTCTCTTTGTTTAAGCAGCTCTGTATCTGGGCAGGTTACAGTCTCTCATTAAAATTATATTCTCAAAACTAAATATATAAAAATAAATCTTTGAAGGTGCCTTCTCTTCTGCTACACATCCTCTGAAATGCACTTTACCTCCTTTCTCTCCTTAATTTTCCTCCTAATTGTTTCTGAGCTTTGACAGTAAGTTCTTTTGTTGCTTTAAGACACAAAGAAAAACATTCAAATGCCACTGAAGATAAATGCATACAGAAAAACAATCATGAGCACTATAAATTTATTACTTCTAGCTGTATAACAAGATGACCTTATTTGCAATATCTCATATTCATTGGCTGTTACATAGTGTCTTTTGAAATCTGTTAATTCTACAGTAATGTCTAAATAATATCAAACTGTGTATATTACAAAGCACATATATTATCTCATGTATTGAAACAACTTCTCATTACAGCATTTCCTAACTCATATATCCCCATTTGACAAACATTTAAACAATTTTTACCTCTTATTTTAAAGTATGGCTGACAAATGCAGAAGATGAATACCTACAGGAAAACAGGGGAATACTAATGAGTGTACTTTTATCTATGACATTGCATTTTTCTGTTTTCATTGTTCACAGTGCTAATACAGCCTGGGGAATACAGTGCTGCATCAAAATGCAGTTACTGATAGATGCAAAGCACTAATAATGGCACATTCTTTTTTCCAAGTATCTCCTCCCTTAAATCTGAATATTTTTGAAACTAAATTGTATTTTCAACGTGAACAGTATCAGAAAGCCAATAAAGAGAAGAAGTCTAGGCTACATTTTTACTTTTTCCTCACTCAGAATATTTGCCATTTGGTTTCACTCAGAATAATAAAAAAAACAATCAAACTCCCCCAAAATACCCCACTAACACCACTTTCCTGCTATCAGTAACAGGAAGAAGAGAACTTGATTTTCCAATCCAAAATTAAATTTTAAGACCACAAAGGAGAGGGGGGAAATAAATAGGAAAGCCCACAAGTAATCTTTGAGGTCACCTTCTGAACCACACACATGTTTTTCTGGCAACAAACCTACTCTAATCTAAAGTAGAGGTTGACAATGATGTTCCTGTGGTCACAACACTCTATTGTGTCAGCCAAATTAGTGTTTCTTTTATTCATAATGTCCTTGTGTTTGCTGTCCAAAGTCACTCAGGTGAATTTACTGAATATATTTTCACAACGGTAGATCAATTGGAAAAGCTTAGGAGCACATAATTATTCCATATCATTGCATTTTACTGCTGTGATGGGATAAAGTTATCCAACGGGAGAAAAAAAAAAAAAAAGAAAAAGATCCATTTCAGAGAAAAGAAGGTTTATTTCATTCTATTTCTCTCTTCTTTTACACCTAAATGTCCCCAGCTCTTATACTTTCATAAGCAAAATGATTCACTGCAGGAAATGAAGCATTAGTGCAGCTTCACAACATTTTGAAGCTACAGCTGTTTCAATAACAAGAGTTTTAGCCCTGAATGTACTAGTAGCTCTTGGAAGTGAAAGCATCTATTGAGGGAAGAAGGGCTTGACCCTTTGCTCAGTGACTTCAAAGTTGTGAGTCATATGGCCTGAAAAGGAACCCTGAAGCCTTTAGAAATAAAAGTGCACCATAACCATTGTGCTACAAACAGTGTCTGTAAAAAAACCACATCTATCATTATGCACCAAACTACATAAATGAGTCTGCAAATTTTAACTACACTTTTCAAAAGGCCAAATGCAAAGAAATAGGAAGCTGCAGGCCTGGATAGCTCATTCTCACTGATCCAAAGGAGCTGGTTCAGGTCCCACCGCCATCTGCCTCATGGGTTGGCTCTGGGCTGTGCTCTCCTCAGAACATCATTTGATAACATCTACATAAATTTCTTTGTCAAAGAAGAACAGCTAGGAATCACAACTGCCAACAACTGCCCTGTCTTCAATCCTCTTCAGCAAAGATTGCTTCATTTACTAATATTACAAAATATTCTTCCTGTGCCACTTTAGCAAACCTTTTCTAATAGCTTCAGTGAGAGCTCAGCCAGGGTCAATAGGCAATGAATGAGTCTCTAAAAGGTAAGGAAATACCTGCAGGCATTGCTGATCAACTGTACAAGAAGCAACAGTTACTACAAGGACAATCTTGTGCCCAGTATAATAAAGGTAGACTAGGGAAATATGCCTGAACTACCTGCATAAATATAATCAAGACTGAGGAAAGAACCTCTCAATAAACAAAACCAGAGAGAGCATTTAAAAAAAAACAAACCAAACAAACCCTCAAAAGAAAAATAAGAAGAGGGGACTGGGAAAAAGGTTGAGGAATCAACCAAAGGAGAAAACTACTGCAAGCAGTATTATCAAAGAAGTCATGAAAACTGTAAGGAAACAAAATAAACCAGAACCTGGGGAAGAAAGGATGGGAATGAATGATTACACACCCAAGATCTGTAAACATTGGGCACTGGACTAAACAGAAAATGCCAATATTTACAAAACCTTTTATAGAAGAAATATATTAAGGGTTTATACAAGGAATTAATCAACAAACATGTTTCCATGTAACATCTGCATTAGAAATCTCAATAGTTAAAACAGATGTCTGTGGGTGGCACAGCATTATTGAGGTTGGATGCTGAAACGACCTGAGGAAAAAGTACTAAATCCAAGCAAAGCAAACTGTTCCAGCAATACAATAAAGGAAAGCCACTGTAATGAAATGCACTTTGGAAAGATTCAATTCATTCAAAATCAGCCTTAACTCCCCAGGAAAAAATATCATCTCTTTACGGTCATATGGGCAGCTTGATTAAAATCTTTTGCTTACTATTATGGCAAATGATCGCTTTGATCTGTGAACTAAATTCCTTTTCAGTGAAGAGGCATTGGTTAACTGCATCCTGAAGTACTTTAGTTCCAACAGAACTCAAGTAATTCATGATTCTTCTAAGACACAGAAGAAGAATGAATACTAAAGAATACAACAAAACTTTGTCTTCCTTTAGATGGGTGTTTTAATTCAACAAATCCGCACACAGAGAAAAGGTAATAAAGCTGAATCTGATGTGAAAAGACCTATTTTGCAGAAAGGCCATGAATAATAAAATGTTCCCCAAAAAGGATGTGCTTTCTAGACACACAAGGGCCAGATGAACCTGTCTGGTGACAGCTCATCCTCAATTTTCCTGCCTACAGCAGACTCTAAAGGGTTAACTACATGAGGGTTTTTTCCTATTCCAAAGTCGGTGCAACCTAATTCCTTACTCAGAACATCTTGTGCATTGTGTTAGCACACAATGAAACTATTCAGAAATTCTTATGATTCATTCTTTTTCTGTCATCAGTTTTAGGCTGTTGGCTAGGAAAGTGTTACTGTGGGATAACATGAGTGATCTGCTTAACATTACTTTGGGCTTTTAATTCACCTCTTCTGGACTTAGAGTGACACAAGCTGAAGTAGAATCTGGCCCCTTCTATATCTCACATCCTTAAAATAAAATCCGTGAAATGTGGCTTCATTACTCTCTTCCTCAGATATAGGAACAATACTGGGTTAGATCACTCATATCAAAGATTCGCTAAAGCCCAAAGCAATACAATGATTTTTGTCCAGCTGAGGGACCAGGTCTATTGTTCCATAACAATTCAACAGATGATAAAACTTTCCAGTCTGGAAGAATGATGTTATCAAATGTGCATCAACTTCTTCTGATTTACACATCCATTTGCATCTCAAAAGATATTCTTCCTAAATTATATGTGTGCTCCACACGCAATACTTCACAGTAATCAAATAACAAGAGTAAGAATGAGGTGGATGCTTGAATGCTACACATCAGTGCTTATGGTTACTGGTACCACAAAGTTAACCTGTCTGTAATTAAAGACGATAAAGGAAACCACTGCAAGTCCCTGTACCCCCAGAAAAGCTTAGAAGATAAGCTAATACAACAGCATGGGCAGGGAAGTGCCTCATGGAAAGGCAGTATCTGGCTCCATCTCAGCTTGCCAGGCCTCCAGTTATGACCTCCTCAATGTTGCTCCTGGGTCAGGTATCCACACTAAAGAATAATCTGAACTGTAAGGGTCTGGTTTGTTTTATTTAGAATATGCCAGGAAAAAGAAGAAACTCTCTACAAAAACAAAACTACAGAGGATAGAGTTAATTCTTTCCAGGTTTGGATCCAGGCTGATCCAACAAGCCTAGCTTTGTCCCACATCTGTTGGAAACACGGAAAATTTGCTTACACTTGCCCTCAGGAAGGGCGAATTGCGTAGCAAAACGTTGGTGGCTGAGCAAAATAAGAAGCTTGTGTCCAACTTGTTTCTTAGACTGCAGAATCCAAAGCTCTAAAAGATTATGTTATCGCCTTGCAGGAAGACAAAAACAATGTTCTTTAATAAAAGATGCTGTATTATGGAGGATTTTCCGCTACATACACACATCATTCCAGTTTTGATGAAAGTCTAATAAAAAAAATTAACAAAACTGTCTCTCTCCCTGGCAGGTCATTTTTTATCATAACCAAATTTCTTAACACGTAGCAATTACCAAGCCACGTTGCCTGTAAGTGCACCCAACAGTCACAGACTACAGGATGACATATTATACCCATGAATACCTCACAATTGAAATACATTTTCCCTATGGGACTACATCACTGCTTGATTTAATTTTTCCTGACATTTGGCCTGGAGCTTCTTTAAAGAAATGAACTTAGGATGGCTTTGCTGACAGCAAAGGACAAAGCATGGCTATAAACTCAAATCCTACTTAAATCATGCACACTACCCTTTTAAAACACTAATCCTGCATAAATTGCAGGATGGTCACTGAGATCTATTAGTCAGAGTTCATCTTCTACTCTTTGAGAATGATCTACAGGTCCACATATGCAGTATGAAAAGTCCAGCATAAATCATACAACTGTGAAGGAATAAACACTTTCACCAGTGACAAATTTATTGATGTGGAAGGAGTTATGCCAACTCGTCAGAATCCCTACCAGGATTTTTTACAGCCTCAATAGTTCTAACTATGAATCACCCATATTCTGGTTTGGATTGGTTTCTTTTTCCTTTTCCTCCATAATGTTCTCTAAAAAACAGGTACATAAAAATATCCCATTTCAAGAGTACTTCTAAGAGAGAGAGAGACAAATGGAGTAACTTATTGTAAACTGAGAGAGAGGAGATACATTAGGAATTAGAGTACTACATTGCTTCTAATAAATCTCCTGCCTGAAGAGCAGCCAAAAAAGTCTACATTCATTCCCCAATTAGGTTATATATTTCTCTTTCACATTATGAGGCTGTTATTAATATTATGAAGCTGTGTGTGTCTTCAAATACTAAATTTAATGTCTATTTTAAGTGACACATGGACAAGTTCAGAGAGAGTAGTGCTCTGGCTTTGATACAGGCACAATAACACCACCTATGCAGAATTTCCAGTGGTTTTATGAGAGCATCTCTGAGCACTGTGCCTGAGGATCATCCCATAGCTGTGTGATCTCCAGTTCTGTTGGAATCCTTGGTTTCCATATTGACAAGAGAACATCATATCATAAGGAGGAGAAGTACATAGTTTTAACTGCGTGAAGTTTTAAGAAATTACTTGTTATTTCATTAACTTATTTCACAAAAATAGAAAGGAATAGTTCCCAAAAGAAAAACTATGGAAAAAATGAAAATTAGGACTTAACTAGACCTGGCCCCATTCTCACTCCTTGGAAGACAGTTCTCTCCAAGTTCCACACCTTCACTGCCGAGTGGTCTAACAGTAAATGCTCCTCAACACAAACCCATCCAAGGTTGGCATTTGGTCAAGACAGCAAGTAAATTCCTACATCCCAACAGGAGTGGAAAGTGCTTCATCTCTAAGCAGCCTGGTCACTCAGGAACCAGAGAAATACTGTGACGAGTTAAAGCAAGACAAACATCAACTGTTTGTGGCTACCATTACACTAGATGCAACCTGGAATTTATGATCCTCCTTGGACATTTTGAAGCACTTCACCCACAGACAAGTTTTTCAGACATTGTATAATCTGTTCTATACAAGTGTCTTTAAGCTCAATTATTTCTCATGCTCTTATTGTCCTCCCAATCCTCTTTTCTTTTTACCCTCTAGAGCAACTTGATCACCCACAGCAGATAAGAACACAGGCATGGAATAACCCATTTCTGGGTTAAAATTATCAGTTTGGGATAAAAATTGGCCATGCTGACCAGTCTTTGAATACAGGAATCTTTGAACAAATGGCAAAAGGATTAAAAGAGGCTTAGATCTACTCCATGAATAGCAAAACAGAGAAACCAGACACTCAAATGCTCACTATTCACATTTCTCACTCTTTCAAATACACAGCCTGTTTGTTTGTGGAAACCATGGGACAAAATGCTCCAGGCTTAGGCCTTAAGAATCATCTCCTTCCTTTTTCATGCGTTTACAGGATTATTTATGCGCTTGTTATCAGGATACCTTTTGTGCCCCTAGTGATCTTTTAGAACCTGGAGAAACAATCACAAGCAATTGAGTACTCCTGCTTATCACAGGAATCTTGGATCAAATGTTCTCACTGAAAACATTAAATGAAATGCACTTAAACTACCACAAAGAAATAGAAAAGTTTCCTAGATAGAAAGCTCGCCTACATGAACCATATTTCATATAGTCTTGGTGAAATTTGTATATTTTGGGGAAAAGAGATTTCTCACCACCTTCAAAACTCAGTGAAAAAGTCTCAAATCAATCTCCGAAAATAGTTCATTTTGAAAAGGCCAAAAATGCCTTTTAAGTGTTTAGGTTCCCACAAAGAGCCTAGTCTGAATTGCACCTCTCAAGAACAAACAGCTCCTTCCAGTTAAAACGAACGGAATTCTTTTTGCTGAGCTCTTACTCTCTATTCTGTCCCTCTAGCACACCTCATCCACATTTCCCTTTACCCATGTTACTCCCAATAATAATGATTTTCACTCTCCAATACTGTAACTCAAGCTCCTTGTCTCACCCTAGGTTTCCTTCGCTTGAGGCAGTCAGAACTAAAAGATAGATTATTTTAAGACCTGCATTTTTTCCTAGGTATGTAGCAGATCCTTGGAGTGACCAAAGCAAGTCTTTCAGCTCTCTGCTTCCAGCTCATATATTTAGGAGAGAATGTCAGGCAGGGACAATCCCTCCACCACAAATCCTCATGCTCACTAGAACCATGACCTCATTAAAGGACCCAAATGGTAATATCTCTGTGTCAGATTTTAAATTCAAACATGGTTTGGGTAGCAAAATCGTAAGCAAATTTGTCTCCTAACAAGACTGTAAACCTTTTAAATCACGTGTAAGCAGCAGAACAAAACATCTGCATTGCCAGGGCAGAATAAGATATTTTAGTGCCAACTCTGGTCCATTAGATTTTAATTGGCTCCAGCTGGAAATCCCATAAACTATTACATTTTTTACCTGCAGCTGAGCAGCTGTCCACACAAAGTAAAGAAAAAAATTTCCTACCCAGGAAAATGAAGAAAATATGTTGCTTGTAACTTCTTCCTTACAGTTTAATACAGAACTAAGTACAGCCAGTGTACCAGATTAAACAACTCCTTACAGGTCCTTTTTATCCAAAACTCAAATAACCTCAAAACCTTAAATTCAGCAATGTGCTTACACGAAGAGAATCAGCCATTCAAACACACTTCTTCAAGGAATCTGTATACCACTGTAATAGTGAAAGAGTAACATTTTACTCAGAAACTTTAAATATAAACTCAGAAACGGAAATTATCCAGTATTTTCCAACTCTGCCTCTGCTTTACCTGCCTGTCTGGATACACTATGGGACAGAGCACCTCACTGCTTCCTGCTGGCAAATTCAACACAGCATTACAGCTCAGACTGGAGAATTCCTTCAAGTATTCCCACTGAGGTAAAAAGGTTTTAGTCACAGAAACTGCAGAACTGAATTAGTTCTGCCACTACAGTAATGGAGTACAATTCTAGTCAAGTACAGACAACTGTCCACACATTGTCTATGTATGTGTGGATAGAGAGACAGATAGATAGCAATTAAAAACAGTTCACAAAAATTAAAGCAGCTTGATCAAATTCTTATCTCATCATAGCAAATCTAGAGTAACTAGCAAACCAAAGAGAGATTCCAGATTTTCACTGGAAGACAAAGATCACAACTCACTCTGCTAGATTGCATCTGTACTATTACCTTTTCTTTTTATTTATTTCCCTTTGAGAATGAACAAAGAGGGAAAACAAACACCCACAACAGAATTTTGGTCTGAAGTGCAGATCAGTCTTTTCAACTAAAGAGTCTCAACTGTATTACTGTTACAGTGTTAGGAACAGACATGATACTGTCTCCTGCAATCCATCCCTCAGAGGAAAGGGTGCTTCAAAGGAGCTGGACAAGCCTTTCAGAAACACCATAGTGTTCCCCAGGGCCACTGCTGAGCTTGCTCTCCACCACCAGCAGCACAAGGATGACCTCAGTGAGGTCTGCAGGCACTGAGAAATGATCAGCACACAAAGAGCTGCAAAAATCCCCCTTTGCTAATTGAAATGTGCAACACCTGTAAGAAGAGACATGCTAGAGACTCTCTTTAAAATCTTGATGAAATGTGCAACACCTGTAAGAAGAGGAATGCTAGAGACTCCCTTTAAAATCTTGATGAAATATGCAACACCTGTAAGAAGAGGCATGCTAGAGACTCCCTTTAAAATCTTGCACCTGAAAGGGTGTTGTGTTGTCTCCCTGCTGAGCACACAAGTCCTGTTCTCCTGGCCCCCTGCCCTGCTCTTCTTCAGCTCTCACAAAATTGTGCTGAGGAACTAGAAAGACCACACTGAAACACGAACACCTGCAGTGGTGTGCAAGCCTTCAGAGCTTGAAGCCTCAAAGATTTTCTCTACTTGGGGAGTATCTGGGAGGATGCAAGGCTCAGCTTTCTGCCTCGCACTCTGGCATCTCTCCTCCCAACACACACACCAGCAATAAAGCAAACAGACAGGGCTATTTAAAAAATGACCCTAATGATGTAAATTAGACAAACATTAATAAACTCAGCAGGTTATTTCCCCACTGGAAAAGCCACCATAGATCAGAAGAGCTCTCATGTCGGTGGTTCATATTGTTACACAAGGCCTGTGTCTGAAAATAAAGGTTCCACATGAGACCTGCATTGAAAACACCTTATCCGCCAGGATCGCCTTTATTATTGCCGAAGTACAAAGAGGCCAATAAAAGAGCTGTATTAAAACAGGCCCCCTGTTACCAGAATGCTGTGATTAAATGTTTGACTTACAGTTTGCTTTATTAAGCAAAGCAAACACAGGCAGCTTTCCAGATTTCTGAACTTTTGAGTCGTTTTTTAGCATTAGGGCTGACCCAAACCTGCTCACATCCTACAAGCCTGGAAACTGTGCATAATGCAAACCTGCAGGTTATATTTTATCCTACTGTAAATTTTTAGCTGCCTGATTATATAATGGTTAATTTACCATTATGGGAATCTCTTAAAGCTGCACAACAGAGAGACAGAAGAATCACAGGTTTGGCTCATGATGGAGAAGGTTTATGCCAGAAAGCTACAACTTCTCATTTTAGAACACATAATCTTATTTTAAAGTTTGGTCAAAGAGTTCACAAATTCCTAATTTTTGGTTAATGATGTCATTTCTAGATGCAAAATAATACATGATACTCGAAAGAAAAACACAAAGGAACTGCAGATTAACAGCCAAAAGACACCAAAGTTAGAGTAAGTACTCTTTTCCTACCTCCATACTGGATAAAAACTTAAGCATAAAGAGAAGCTCCTTAAACACCTGTAACAGAATCCAGATCAATGCAACTATCAGCATGTCAACAGTGGATGAAGCTCCCAAGCCCCTACCAGCCATGGTCCAACCTTCCAAGGCTTTCTCCAAATATACTAGTACAGTTAATCCTGACTTTGGAGATAAAATGACCATTTTAGCACTTGAGATCTCTCTCTTCTAATACTGTCTTCTGCAATATCCTAGTATGATTGATTAATATCATACAAGACAACTATTTAATTCTATGCTAGCAACAAAAAACCATAGAAGCAGACCAAATTACCACTCCCAACACAGTTTTTAAGTCTGATGTCAGGAACCAGCACACAATACTGAACAGCCCTCGAATGTGTTGCTTTAGAAGCTGAATAGCTTTAGACTCTTAACAACGAGATCTTTACTGACTTGATAACAGAATCTTTCCCTCCTACTTCATTCACATGTAGACAAGTCTATTCAGATATTTACATTTAAAACCAGAATCTTACCCTAAAGTCTAAACAGCTGATGCAGGTTCAGGGTTTACGGAACACATTGTCATTCAGCCTTTTCCACCCCAAAGGGAGGACTGCCTTGGTGAGGGGTGTGGGAAAGCTTACACCAGAGACAGATTACACAACACACCGGTTTGCTAAGTGTATGCTGTTCCTTCTGCCTGCAACTTCTAACTACAAACTAAATTTCAGGTATGTAACTTAGCCATTGTTCCTCACTTATGGTTTAGCTGTTCTGTTCCACTGAATCGCTCAGTACCATCAAACCTGTGAGGCCACAAAGGATTTAAGCATGTCATTTAATCATTCTCCAAAAGACAAGCTGAACAATGTCACATATTTATCGTTGCATATGGCATCACTTACCCTGATAGCTGTAAAAGCAAGAATCACTGTTAAGCATTTAATCCTGTCAGACAGGGATATTAACCTGCTATTTTAGAAGCCATTGCCATCTGATCTGTGCAGTACTGACATGATGCCTTCCAAAGGAACAATTCTTTCTGCCAAATGAAAGAGCAGCACAAATAGCTTTGATGGAGATGGAACTTTAGACCTGGAGGAGAAAATTTTGATGGAAATTATTTCTGTAAAGATATTGTAAGGGGGGGAAACAGGTTCTTTAAAACATTCATTAACTTCCTGTAATACATAACAAATTCATCTCTTGCCCTCGTTTGTAAGTGTACAGGCATATATTATTCATTTATGTGTGCCTACCAGGATAAAATCAAAGAATAACCTCATGCCACAGTTAATGTCCTAACAGGGATCTCAGCCCTAAAGTACACTTCAAGGGGGAGAAAGTGAATAAACAGAGGATCTTCAGTAATGGATTAGACATTTGCTTGAATAGTACTGAGCTGAGACTAAGCACAACTGAAGGAAGCAACTGATCTGAGCTGAGACTAAGCACAACTGAAGGAAGCAACTGGACTCTGGATTCCAGGCAGAATACAGCCAAACCAGCTGGATTCAGTTGACAATGACTCTTTCAGACATGAGATGTTTCATTCATATTTCACACAATGCCTACATGAGTAATGAACAGATGGTTTTGCTATTCGCACCACTTAGTGAAGCATGAAATGATGCACTGACAGGTAGGAGAGAGAAGAATTCGAAGCAGGTGTTGTAGTAATGCTATGACAGTGTACAGTACATTGAAATCCAGGGTGCAAAAAACTTAACCAAAATATAATCAGAGGCTCCAAAATTGGAGGTATTAATAGCTATTTTTTTATTATTATTTTTAAGCTGAGAGGGCAAAATTACAACAAATTAGGATGTTTTATAGTGAACTCTAACTAATCCATTTGGGCCTGTATGTTCTTTTGCACTAATGGAAGAGAGAAAAGGATGATCCATATATATATGTCAGGCCCTCCAAGCCTGACTACTGCAGCAGTGCCATGGGACTGAAAGCTCTGGAGGTCAAAACAAACTCCAGCTGGTGTAAGAGGCAGCTGTCCAATTAATAATGGGTTCACTGTCTCACAGACACATTGATGCTCCAGACATGGTACTCACTGATGAGAGTAAAATTTAAAAACAAAAAGAAGAAAAAAAAAACAAAGATTTTATCTTCTTATCTATCTTACTATCTGACCCTCAACTGGAAACTCCAGGATTGAGTTTCTGCCATCATGGTATGATGGTGTCTGGGGCTGGAAGTTGATTTGCCTCCTCAAGCTAACATGCAGACAAGCAAAAGCAGTATTTAAAAGCACCTCAGTTTCTCTTGGAGTGAAGTCAAAACACGCAGAACCTCTCTCAGAAGCCAAAAAAACTCAACTTCAAAATACATTTTGGAATTTTTTTTAAGTCTCATGAATGACTTTTTAGATCTAATCCATTAATTTAGGACTGAAAGTTTTAAATATTTTAACAAGAAATCCAGAAATTCACACCAAATCTCATTTCTCCCAAAAATACTGTACTAAAATATTAACAATTAAGTATTAGTAACAAAATACGAAGTAAATTATTTTTTGGTGTGATACTAAACACAGTGCAGGTTTGTGCTGGTTTGAAAAGCAAACTGGTGAGAGACTCTGAGTCAGAAGTACAATTTAATATGAACAACACAACAAAACAACACAAATGCAACAGTACAAAAAAAAATAACCTGACAGAGCCAGAAAACAACCTGACAGAGTCAGAAAGTAACCTGACAGCCTGTCAGTCAGGGTGTAGTAGTAGTCCGATTGAATGGTGCTGCAGTCCTCCTGCAGTGATGGGTTTGTTGGAGCAGTGATCCCGCAGATCCGGTTCTCTCCTGAAGGTCCAGCAGCAGCTCTTGTCCTCTGGGAATCAGCAGGCAAAGGGCTCCCTGTGCTGGTCCAAACCCCAGATAATGTAATGGAATACATACCATGGATACCCCCCCACTGCAACCCAGGACAAGGTTTTTGCTGCAACTATCCCAATGCCAATGAAATAAAAAACAGAGCTTCTCTTCCACGAGGCCATCAGTCTCTGTGTGGAAAGCTGCACTTGGGAGCAGCACATCTCATATGCCATTTGTCCTTAGGGATTTACCAATATTACTTACCTCCTTGGGGCTTTTCTCATATTTTTGACCCCCCCACTGCAACCCAGGACAAGGTTTTTGCTGCAACTATCCCAATGCCAATGAAATAAAAAACAGAGCTTCTCTTCCACGAGGCCATCAGTCTCTGTGTGGAAAGCTGCACTTGGGAGCAGCACATCTCATATGCCATTTGTCCTTAGGGATTTACCAATATTACTTACCTCCTTGGGGCTTTTCTCATATTTTTGGACAAACACATTGCTAAATTGTTGGGATTGACGCCCCTTCCACTTCCACTACATGAATCAATAGCAGCTCCAAGGCTCAACAGCCACATGAAACTACCTTCACTGAGACAAGACTTGGCTCTTATGTCTCTCTTGCTTCCAAATTTTATGGTATAATAAAAATAGCAACTGTTAACTTGTAAAGATGAGATGGAATTAATGAGTGCTACATAGCCCACTGGGGTGGAACGCACCTTCCATGAAATCTGAGCAGCAATGCTGACTGAGCCCAGCTGAACAGGGTGTGGGCTCTAT
>NW_008672025.1:68995-81994 GCF_000695815.1 Acanthisitta chloris | reverse complement strand
TCTTTCCCTCCATTCCCTTAGTCAATAAACTGATTTTCTAATGGGAATTATTCATTCCATGTATACTTTTACAATATCTAGCCCCGTAATCCTTTTGCTCCAAAGGACAGAGATTGCTGTGACTGCTTGTTTTGCCACACCGAAAAAGCAAAGTTAAAAGGTGGTGTATCAGAAAAAGAAAACAGAGAAAAGGAGAATGGAGAGTTGCAAGAAAGGAGGCTTTGAGCACTCACAGAGTTCACCAAAACATTTATACAAAGCAGCCAGTGGAAAAGATCTGAGAAAAAGCATAGAGTAAATAAAAGAGCATTGCCACAAACAGCTCATCCCCACTGACACTGCAGTGGGTTCCAAGCATTAGGAAAAAGCTTAACAAGCCTGAGCACTTGAAGAGCATCTCAAAGCAACTGCAAATGTTAAGATCCCTTCTTGCACAAGGTGCTCTGCATGCTCAGGTATTAATATCCATCAGAGCCAACGATATTCAGGATCTCACAGTACCCAACTCTAATTGATTAAAAGCCTCAAAACAATGCAATGGCTTATGAATTATTGCCTCCAATTTAAGCAGGAAAAAACTAAGAAATAAAAGAAATTATTTCACAAGATGCTGCATGCCTCTATGTCCCACTAATTTTCTTGCAACCCAGAGAGTTGCTACAGCAAAAGTAAAGCTGAAACATTCAGTCCTGGATGCCTGTACAAATATACAGTTAATTACCCAAATAGCAAATGCTTGTAACATTGGGTGTCCAGAATGAAAAGTAGAGTTGTGGGTTTATATTAAGAAAGTAGGTGGCTTATATAAGCACCTGGTTGTAGAACAAGTAAACTCAAAATTTTGTTCATGTGATTTTTCAAATGTCATGCAGCAAGCAGATATCAAGGTTGGGATGAGAATATATGATTTTTTTATTCCTAGCCAAAAATGCCATCCCATTTTTCTCACGAAGGAAAGTGAGCCAAAACCAAGAGGGTAATTATTTTATCCCAGGATAACTCAATTCCATTTAGCTAACTCTGCCCTGAAGGAAATAAAACTTTTCCGCTTTACTTCTTCCCAGTGCTGTTACAACAGGCATTACCACATAATTTCAGCTGACTGCACCTGTTCTTGACAATGTCACTTTCCAACTGTGCAGAGATTTGGAAATGGTTATTAAACACTCATCAAAGAATAAAAACAAAATTGAATCTAAATGGACTCTGCTACACTCCGTGGAAGAGAGACAGCTGGCAGAGCTACGCTGCACTGAGGCATCCCATCAGGCTCCACAAGGAATGCCATCCGGCTCCGCTGGTGGCACCACGGCTGTAGTGCCAGACTCCCACATTCCAGGCTATCTGCTCAAATCAATTCTCCATACATAGCAAGACATGTCTTCCGTGGTTTCCTTCTAACAGGCTGCTGAATAATGGCCACACTGAGGAGCACCTGGACAGAATCAATTCAGCTGGTTTGTTAAAAAAATAGTATCAATATCACTGTTCATTTTTTTATCTCATGTTCTTTCAAGTACAATCACCCATTGTCACTCACCATTCAAGGCAGAAATGCCTGAAATAAAAGTAATTTCCTATACTGTATATCCTCCAGGAAAAAAAGAATTATGCTCATGGGAAAGTCCATATTTGCTTATTGCAGCCAACATTATTTTTGCTGAAAGAAATTGTCACTTGCATAGACATTGAGATGCCACAGTCTCCCATCTCCCAGGGAGGTCCTGTCATTGGCTCAGTGCCCTAAAGAGCAGCCTGGGAAGTGGCTACAAACACGATGCCACCAGCAAACTGCTTTGCAGGCAAGTTTGAGAAGGCTCCAACACTTGGCTTGACTTGATTGCCAAGCTGTTACCTCCATTTTTTGTGCTTGCTGCAATCATACATATTTCCAGCCATTTCAAGCAGTGTCTTGCATAATTTGGAGCTAAAAACTCTATTAGGGAGATGTGACATTTTTCTGCTCAACTACTGTAGATCATTAGTAAATAACTGATTTCTTCACTATCCAAACTGCCAAGCTACAAGTGGAAAGGAAGAGGGAAGAAGCCTCAGGGGAACAGGTCTGATCTCACTTCTTATCAACGGTTCACTGCTACCAAATGCAGCCATCAGAGAAAATCCAACAAACCTTAAACAGTTAAAACTGGAAAGACTGAACATCCCCCAGAGAGCGGCTAATGGGATACAGAGCTTTTCACCTCTGGGTCACAAGCTGAAATCTGGCTCCTCTCAGGAGCAATGAGACTGCTGAGCTGCTCCTCAGCTGGGTAGGAGGATGCTCTTAAACCAGCCAAGGGCTTGCTGCTAGTCAGCAAGATTTGAGAAATAATCCATTGCACACCAGTCCTGCTCTGAGAAGAGGCTGTAACTTCTGCATGCAGAATGTCTTACTCTCACAGCCGAGGCATATTAGTGTTGAGGATGAGGTAGAAATACACTGCCCAGGATGCTTATTTAAATTTCAACACTTTCATCTTCTGTCATGGTTGACAGTTCCCAATCCAGTGTTATGTACTAAGCTCTTTTATTCAAGATGTTTTTCTTACTTTTTCTGCTTCATATAAATGGCCTGACAAACTCGTATCAAGCCATGGAGGGAAAGCAATGGGAAGGAATGCAAATAAAAAAGTAGCTAAACTTTTAGGCTACAAAATAGTGGTTTTCCTTCATACAGTTACATTGCAGAACTGCCTCCCACATGCTATTATAGATGTCACATATATAAATGGATTAGATAAATTAGAGAAATGAGTAAGAGCCATAAAAGTTCTGATTTAATGGGCACTAGAACAGGACTACAGAGACTTGGAACATGTACTAATTCCAACTGAAGTCAAAATTAACATCTCCACCGGCTGTAATGGCACATGGACAGATCTCCTACATAGAATTTAGTGAACTTAGTGGAATAACAAGTGATAAATTCATCTCCAAATATCCAAATGCATATTTAGAATCATGAAATATAAGGGAAAGGATCTCTGAAGGTCATCAGGTCCAATGCCTTGCTGAAAGCAGGGTCAACTTCCAAGTTAGAGAAGACTGTTGAGGGTTGTACCAAGCCAAACAGTGAGGATTCCACAATTCTGAACACCTGTTCTAATGCTTAACCACCAACATTCTTCATGGTGAAAAAACTTTTACTAATATCTAATGATATTTTTATGTTCTTTGTAGCAGAAAAGGATCAAGAATGTCCCTGAACCATTGCTAGTCCCACCTCAACAGCACAGAGTCTTCCTGATCACATCTGATGACATGCTGTATCCTCTCGTTTTTTTCCCCTCCTCTTTAATACAAAAAAAAATCTGCTTGTTTGGCATCCCAGAATCCATGACATTAATCGCTGGGATTCTTTCCAACACCAGGAAGCAAAGTCCATGTAAGCAGTCGATAGTCCCAGCATCATACTTACAGATGGTGAAGATGTGTCTAGGTATCCTTTTCTCAGAGGCACAATATATATGTCAAATCTCACTATTATCTAATCTATGTTTTTTGGAAATTTTGATTCTGGAGTTCTACTCCTGTTGTTCAAAAAACCCCAGAAATTATGCCTGAGGAGATTATTTCCACTATGGCAGCATGTTTTTGGTGACAGCACAGTTTGCTGCAGGTGATGTTATCAAACATGAAATCTCTCCTATATTAACTTCATCACATTAGTCCCTTGGGATACATTACTGAAGTGTATTCTTATGATAAAACTCAATTTTAAAAATAAAAATGACCAGAGCTATATTTAATCCTCTGTTCTGAGCAGCTTAAGATGCTGTTAGAACTACGTCTCCAATGTCGTCAGGAATTTGCTACTTAGCAGTAATTGCCAGCAGAGCATGCACATGACAAAATACAGTTCTCAGAAAGCATTTGATGGAATAAAAATGGCATCATTTTCCTCAAACTAGAATCTGTTACAGTATTAATGATTTAGATATTCAAAAGCTTTCAACTAACACTCAGGCAACACAGTGAAACATAATGTCAATATTTATAAATATATGAATACATTAAGATAATAGCAATGAGAATTCTCTTCTACTAATTGACTCCTTTCCAATAAAGACAGCATGAACTGCAGTTCTCCCTGATCCTTCTCTGACAGAAAGATACATGTATTCCCAGGCAAATTCAGTAGAAGGGAGAGGAGAGAATATTTTGTGAAACAAAAAGGAGTGAACAAAATCTGCCCAGAAATTGTTGAATTTCTAGCTGTAAGCTTAGTTTCTCCAAAAAAACTGGTGATTTCACATGCTTAGTCTCACAAGAAATACAAAAAGGATTTTACTTTCAGCAAGTGTGGAGGATATGCTCTCTCAGAACTGGGCATTTTTATAAAGTAACAAGATAGAGATAATAGAATCATTAGTTATTTTTCAAAGGGTAAATCAGCTCCTAGAATCACATGCCCAGGAGACTGAGCAACTAATAGAATCATCAAAGCATAGAGTAGTTTGGGTTGGAAGGGACCTCCAAGATCATGTAGTTCCTACCCACCTGCTGTGGACAGGGACACCTTCTGCCAGTCCATGTTGCTCAAAGCCCCATCCAACCTGGCCCTGAACATTTCCAGGGATGGGGCATCCACAGCTTCTCTAGGCAACTAGTTCCAGTGCCTCATCACCCTCACAGTAAAGAATATCTTTCTAGTATCTAATCTAAATCTGCCCTCTGTCAGTTTAAAGCCATTCCCTCTTGTCCTATTGCTCCATGCCCTTGTCAAAAGTCCCTTTCCAGCTCCCTTGCAGGTACTGGAAGGCTCCTGTAAGGTGTCCCTGAGCCTCCCCTTCTCCAGGCTGAGCAATCCCAATTCTCTTAAATTGCCCTTACAGGAAAGGAGCTCCAACCCTCTTGTGGCCTCCCCTGGACTTGATCCTACAGGTCCATGTCCTTCTTATGTTGGGAGCCCTGGACCTGGATGTGGTACTCCAGTTGGGGTATGAGGAGAGCGGAGCAGAGGAGGAGAATCACCTCCCTCAACCTGCTGGCCACACTGCTTTTGATGCAGCCCAGGACATAATTGGTTTTCTGGGCTGTGAGCACACTCTGCCAGCTCACGTTGAGGTTCTCATCAACCAACACGCAATAATATTACACACTCATGTAGGAGAAGACTTGAATGCAATACCTTACCCAGTGGAAGCTGATGACAGACATCAGTGAGACAGCACATAATTACCCAAGCTGGAATTTTGCCCAGATACCCAAGTTAACAACCTAGAACATACATACCATGGGTCTTTAATTACCACCAGTGTTCATGACCTAAGTTTTATGCATCATCTGAAGTCTGCCCTGGGAAATAAGCAAAGTCTCCAATATACATGATTGAGTGAAAATTTTGGTGACTCGTAAGGAAGGGAAAGCACTGGCTAGAATTGCAAAGGAAGGTGATAGGGATCCAGAATCTGATTTTTGACACAAATGCAGCTAGTGAGATTTCTTAGAGGAAAAAAAAAAGAATTGGGCTCAGACAACCACCTCATTTCTTCCATCAAAGTAAGTCTGATGATGCTGTGTCTTGATTTAATGTTGCTCTACTCAGGTATGAAAAGGAATTTCAAAGCTACTTCACTATTTAAAGAAACTCTTACTGCCTTAAAGCTTTTAGAGAATATATTGATTACATTACCCAGAGACAAGACGCACTGGATTTTAAAGAATTTCATTGCTACCATCTTCACCTGACTCTGATTTTCTTCTATTTTTCATCCTCCTCTGTATTGTCATACTTAAGAACAGTGAAGTGTTAGATGCACTTCCCATTGTTGAAAAAGGTTTAATTTTTTCATGCCCCTTGGAAAACATGTTGAGGCAATCCTTAACATGAGTAAAATTGTTTCATGTAAAACACCGTTAGGAAAACAGCTCTACCAGAGAGATTACAAAAGGCAGAACAAAACCAGGTTTTCCTTCACTGTAATTCTCAGTGTGCTGGCTACTGTTTTTATCAGATAGGACTCTCCTGTCACTCACTGTCTGATAATACCATCCCATTGCAACAGTACCTACACATCACTGATTTTACTCTCACATGAGAGTGGGGAGCAACTGGCAGAAAAAAAAAAATCAATGGCTTTAAACTAGTTTAAAACATTTTATACGGTCTCCAGTTTTTTTTAATTTATTCTAACTAGGAAATTGGAAAAATCATTATTATTCATTCAGATTTACTTGTAAGACTTTTGGCCACAAGATCATCCATCTTAAGCACCAGGAGAAGCACAGGCGCCTGTGCTGGAGTCTGACCCCCCTCTCTGACACTCTGCTGAATTACACAGGCTGCAAGGTAAAACGATGTGTTCATTTCCTTACATTTTCCTTGTTAATGTGTCATTCTCGAGTTATTTTTCTTAGTGTATTTTGGCTACAGCACAGATGATCCATTGTAATTTGCCTGCAAAGACTCACTTTGAAAGTCTCAGATATTTGGTTTTACTCAGAAATGTGACTGCATAAAGATTTCACTTTTTTATTGCTATTTTTCTTTTACTCTACTGCCCATGTAGAGACTCAATGAAATTTGTTCAGTGGAATAACATGAGCAGGACATGCTGCTTTCTGCCTCTGCTTGTCCTGCAAATCTAACTCGGCAAACAGAGGAGGAACTGGATTTTATTCTGGCTCACACTTCATCAGCAGGACTGTTAATGAAGCCCCAGTATTTTCACCTGCACCACCACATTAACAGAAACTTGTTTAGTACTGCAGCAACAAAGAGCAAAAGTACAGTAGGCACCCGCAGTGCTGTTCTGGCATTTACTTTATCCTCCAGTTCTCTTTGAAGGAAGGATTAAATCCACAGCTGAGACAAACATCTCTCTTGGGAAAAAAAAAAATAAATCCACAACAAAACCCACAAACGAAAAACCCCCAACACACTCTTAACTGTGTTAAATCTGCCTTTTCATTAGCATTACCCTGCTGTAAAATCAAATAGGATCTGCAAATCGCAGTAATTCCTCAAACTCGTAGAGATTTCTTCTTTGTTAGTGGATTATAATTTGTGTTACTATTCAGAAATACACTGTGCTATAATAAGAAGTAGACAGCTTCGAAAGTGTTTGCTTTCACTTTCTTGTTTTACAAACAATAAATCACAAGGTGCAAATACTCTGACCATTGTCAGGCAAACGACATTTCAGTAGGATCTTGGGGTCTTTTTTCAGGTTTTTGGTTTGGGTTGTTCGATGGGTTTGTTTAGTATTTCCTCCCATAAACCATGGAATCAGTAACAAACCTATTTTGTTATTTCAAGATTTAAAAAAAACAGGTCAAACTTTTATCTTAATTAAGATGCAAGAACACCACTAACGTTCAAGAGGATATTCAGGATTTACAAGACAAATGCAGGCCTAAAGCAAGCAGACTGACAAAGTTCTCTTATGCACGGTCAAAAGGACAGGAAAAAGAAATCTGGGAACTGTAAAGTGAGGTCTGCTATCAACAAATGAATTTAAGTGCTTGTACAGGCAATTAGAGATCTAGCAAGCAACCAATAGCAACTGAATTAGTACCATGTTTCTGATACCCTCTTTGGCTTTTAGGCACTCATTAGAAGCTTAAAGTTTTTGTGAGCATTTTTCCTACAATAAGCCTTAACATCTACAAGCTGTGTTCAAAATCCTATTCATTACCAATGCCAAGAATATGAAAGGACATTACCCAGCACACACAGGCAGGAGCCAATTCATCTAAACTCAGCATGAAAATGTGCTGTTACTATTCAAACCAGAGGGCACAACAGGCAATGAGGCACTGGCTGGCCTTTGTTGCTGCAGCGTTGATCAAATTATCACGTAATATACATTCTGATCTAAAAGAAAAAAAAGAGAAAAGACAGTAAACTGAACTTTAAGATGAATAAAAAATAAGTTTTTTCAAGGACCAGCAACTGATTTAAAAATTCAAGCATTTTTCTGACTTTGGAGTGCTAATACACCATTGCAAAACAAAGAGAGCAGATAGCAAGATACTGCAGTCAGTCAAATCACTGAGATCTGACTGGAGATCTCTGTGAGCAATCAGGGCACACTTAAGAAATCCTGAACAAGCACTCACAGGAGGACACCATGGCTCAGCTGATTTACAGTAACTGGTTAAGCAACAATACCTGAGTTTGTCATCTGAAGAACAATGGTGCAAAGAAAAATGAGACTCAATTCCCCCAAAACCATCATTTAGATATCAGTAAAAAAGCATGGAACAGCTAAAAACCTCATCCTTCCCTCACCTTGAAGCAAAACTCCTGGACACACAAAGCAAATTATGACCTGGGGAGACAAGTCAACTTTAAACACATCCATGGATGGCAAAGTCTTCAGAAGAGAAATGAAGCCTCCAGAAGGTAATTCAGAATCACAACCTGTTTCTTTTTGAAAGAGGGGAGCAAATATGAAACCTGGCTCCTCGGGATCAAGTTAGCTCATGAATACATATTGAACACCATTTGATGACTGCTGTCTAACCACAGGGCCACAGACATGCAGAGAGATCTCTCAGCAAGAGAAAGTTCCCAGAAAGATGCCAGAACAACTGAAACAGAAAAGAGTGAAAAAGTCCTGAGCAATCAGAAGGTTATTTTCAACCTTAATTGACCAGAACATTATATACAACCGGCAATTTTTATTCTTATGAACATTTCATGTAGGGAACCTCCAGTCCCAGCTCTGCTATCAGCACCACCAGACACCACAGTCCCTTGCACAGAGCTTTACTGAAAGTTAATCTCAGCTCTGTGAGAACATCATCTAACCTTCCTGCAATTCAGATAATTCACCTATGCACTACTTAAAATACTAAAATATATCTTGTCTATAAACTTTCATGTATCTAAAGCACTGTCACCTCCTTAGATGTAGGATGGTAATCATATAATTTACATTTACATCACACTTACATACATGGTATAGACTCCCCTCATTGTGCTTTCATTAAATAATCCAAGTACAAACCTACAGTGTAGCTGGACAGTGATTTTAACATCTCCTTTTAGCATTTCATTCCATCCTGTAATAGTCTTTTACCCTGCATTGTGCTGGGGACTTTTTCTTCATTTTTTTTCCTTTTTTTCTTTCTGCTCCTCATTACCTTGGCAGCCCAAGGGAAGCAGGGTTTGGATTAACATTCAGAGACTCCATGGAGAAAGTACAAAATATTAAAACTCATCCAGCCCAATACCTATTTCATTTAATGTTCACTGGAATATTTATAGGTCATGGCACTTTGTTAAATGTGAGACTGTATGCAAGGGCACTTTATCTTTAAAATAAATTTGATCAGGATACAGACATGAGTTTGGATACACTATACATACAGGTGTTGATTTTCCATTAGCATATTGGCCTCCTACAAGCAATGACTTCAATGGCTAAAGAATACAGAAAAAGAGAGCACTTATGAAAGTGAATCTAATTTTTTTTTTTGAAAATCATTATTAAGAAGTCACTCTTGAAAAATAAAAGAGCAAATAGGAAAAAGGTCAGGTGGAATGTAACCTAACTGCTCAGGAGGAAAATTCCTCTGTTGAGTGCAGTGTTAATCAATGAATCTTAGCAAATTTTAGAGAGGAACATTAACAGTTACTTCTTCATAAAGTAATCAAAACATGTTTTTGCAGCATCCTGTTCCCTTGACTTCACTCTTTTTTTGTCCCTCTCAGAGAGGGCTATGGAAGATGATTTGGTATAAACAGGGGATTACTTTCCTCTTTCATTGCTCACTCCCCATTTGCTCTGTTTTGACAGCACAGCCCATTACTAAAGCAGCAACACAAATACAATTCTGCTTGCTCCACAGTACACAGTGTCCACAGGTACTTTTGCTTACAGAAATGGAGGTAAAAAGGGATGATCATCACACCAGGTCATTCCCACATTCTATTCTGCAGTGGGGCTGGGCCAGGTCAGCATCACCTGCTGTGCCAAAGTCCCAAGGGCACGAAGGAAAGAAAAGGGTCCTGGCACTGGTCTCCTTTCTGTGGACCCACTCACAGGGAATGCAACCACCACATGCCCATTCTTGGAAGCAGTCTGCCTGCTAATGCTGCCTTTGAAATTTTCTAACTCCACGTTACAGCTCCAGCTGAGCTGCAATGCTACTGTTAAATCCTAGGAATTCAGAAAATTAAAAGGTTTTCATACATCATGTCAAGTTCTCAAATTCTCCCTCCTGCACTCAGTCCAGTCTTGAAAACAACAATCAGTTCCATTTCCTAGGCTAGGTACAGTTTGTGACAGCTACATAAATCTGTAAGATATCCACATTGCTCTAGATTTACACCACTGGAAATGAGAGCAAAATCCAGGCCTAGAGTTTCACCCTTTAAAGTGTTTTCTGGCATGTTTCATTTTCCTGACCTGATTTGACTTTGGATTTCCAGTGCCACAAAGACACATTAAAAAAAAAAAGTATTTAACAAAATTTAAATCATAGCAAGATTTCTAATTATGTTGGGTTTCATATCACCTTCTTTTCATTTCACCCCTTCTTGATAAACAATGTCTACATTTAGGGCATGAACAGTATGGTCTAAAGAGGCAAGCAAAGAATCCTACTGATATCAAAAACTATTTTCATACAAACAAGGTGAACAGGATTTGGCCCAGAATGCCTAATGGAGGAAGAGGCTGAAGGCAAAGAAAACCAAAATGAGAAACTGAACTCCCCAAGGCTCAGTAACGCCATGTCAGCATCAATGTGGGCACTGCTCTGGTTTACTTTACCAAGAGATGTGAACTTTAGCTAGATTAAAAGCCAACTCTGTCTACAGCTGTTCCTTGACGTCTGAGGCCAGATGGCTCCCGAAAAAGACTTATTCAAGACACTGTAATCCATACCAAAATGGAGGCTGGTAATGCTAATGGTAGGATAATGTGAGAGAATGTGCAGTAAGAAAGGGTAAAGAAAAGCAAAGCTCATCAGAATCAGTTGCTCTGCTCCTTCTACTTGATGTACAGCGGCTGCTTAGCCATAACCAGGTCTGTTCTAACACGGTCGCTTAATGCAATTCCTATTTTTTTTGATCATTTAGGCCGTGAAGGACCAACTTAATTGTTTCTCTACAGTAAGTACCATTTTGTCTGATTATCACTGATGTTCTGACAACACGAAAGAAAAAGACATTAACTCCTGACAGCATCACACTTACAGTTAGCCTCAATATTTGTTTCTTGTTTCCCTCTTGTCCTTTCCATCTCAATTTTGGTCACTTGCATATTCAGAAACATGCTTTACAGTGTATCATGCCCCCCCTGCTTCCTAACCAAGCTTTGACAGTGTTCATTGCTAATCCAACAGTTTGCACAAGTCCATAGCACAAGGTCAAGTCTAATTATCTTCTCCACTTTTCCCCTACTCCCTCAAGGCAATAATAGCTTCAGGGAATTAAATACAGGATCAAAAATGAGAACTCTGCTCCTATTAATTGACCTGCATTTTCAGCAGAACTAGAAGGGGAGTGTCAGGGTCTCAGGTGCAGCAGAATAAAGATATTAGCACCCGCTGTCACATGTTAGGCTTCCTTACTCCACTCGTACTGTTTGAAGCTCAAATTGCCCAGACAGCATTTTTCTACTCTTGTGTCAGAAACTGTGAGAAGTTTAGGCTGCATACAAGATGCAGAGTTATGCCTAAGTGAGCTTTCATTTGATAAGAATTTTTCAGTCCAACATTGTTCCAGATACTCTGTTCCATCTTTCTCCACATACATGTGATTCCCTGCCTTCTTGCCCATCCTCTTGTCCTTACACAGACAATTACAAGGCATCTAAAGTTGACTGAGTACCTTACAGAAGGTAGAAACACAAAGCTAATGTTCTTACTTTCTCATGGTTTAAATAAAGAGAAGACTGCAGGAGAAATGCACACTCTGAAGAAGTAAGAAGAAATTAAGCGAAGGTCAGATTTCCAAGATTATGAGTTTCCTTGTTTGTTCTGGAGACAAGTCATGTTCTGCCAGAAGCATGCTATAATCTGTTTTACAGTGTAAGGATTAGAAATCATGTTTAAAGAGTAGTAGCATATATTAAAGACAGCAAGTTATTCTTTTTATTAAAAATCTGGAGACAAAAAAAAAAAAAAAAAAAAAGAAAACTAAAAAAAAAGCCAGCAAGCGAAAATTCAGAAAAGTATCTCTATCTTATCTAAAACCATGGAATGAGATCGCTAGGTTATCTCCTCATAGATATCAGCAAACAAGTCAAACATATCAAATTTTCTCCAGATCTGCTGCTGCCATGGTCTGCCACAAATTGCATCATCATCATCCTCATGGAGGAAGAGTATGCATCCAGCATGCATCCTTGTCATTTTCATAACACCTAGCTCATCCCCACGAGGACCATCATAAAGCTCTGACACATCATTCTTATCATTGAACTCCCTCCCTCAGCTTTCATTCAAGGACACCTTCCTCGTCCCCTGCAGTAAGCACTGGCACAGCCAATATTTCCACTACTTGTCTCACTCCAGTATGCTCTAGCACACCAGTAACAGCAACCTCAAATACATATTTGTCCTGCTGCCTCCAACTTTCCCTGAGACACCTAGTCCTAGAAATGTTGTCTCAGGACCAGCTGAAAAGGTACTCTGTAAAATCTATTTCTCTTAGAGGTTAGCAGTTAACTATGGCCAGACACCACCTCCTTCTGCTTACCCATGAGGGGACTGATTTTTACTTAGCCAGCCACAGGCCACATCATGGTTGTCATCACCGCTTTCCATCCCTTCAGACATTTTGAAGTATCTTTTTTGATCAAGATCACAAGATCTCTAAAACATAATTTCTCCTTTAATATGTGTTTGCACAGTTCTCAGAACGTTATGGACCACTAAGAGTGCCCAGTACAACTAGAATATAAATACTACAACAACAAAAGTTTTCGGTTCCAGTTTATACCAAGAGCACCAGAGAAAGCAAAAGTCATGCAGAGTCTGCTTTATAAACAGTAATTGAGCATGGGTCTTCTATCATCCTCAATTCTCATGCAACCACTC
>NW_008672025.1:24981-68959 GCF_000695815.1 Acanthisitta chloris | reverse complement strand
TTTCTGCTTTGGGAGGTTAGTCTCAGGTAGGTTTAGGATGAGCAGCATTCCTTTCTCTGTTTCATAAGTAAAGAGAGCACACCACTGCCCTCTCTGATCTCTTGGTAAAGCCTCCACCCAGGTGTCAGGGAGGAAAGAGACAACACAAGAATCTCCACTGAGACGAGCGGATGCAAAGAGCTGCAGCAGAGGGAATGGCACTGCAGCAGAGTGGGATACAGCAAGGGAAGGGAGGTTAATGCTCTTCTCCCACCAATGTTAACAAGAACATAGCAAAATACTGTGGATTCATCAGACTCAACTGATGCCTCCCTCAGTCCCCAAATATTCATCTCCAAGACAGAGAAATTGCAGGACCAAACCTGCCACAACCTGCAAAGCCAGAAAAGTGTCTGCCAAGGGGAGCCTGAGCATCAGTGTTGCCATCAGCATCTGTTTTGCACAGCTTTTCCTCACGACATGCTTTGCCTGTTAGCCCCTTCCCTCTGCAGTCCCCTGGGACACCCAGGGCACTGGTGTGGAAGGAGTTAAGATAAGGAAAGCCATCAAAGCTACAGGGGACTCTTTCAAATTGCTTCTTGTGGGGCAAAACACAAATGTTAAAATACACATTAATTTCCTTCCCTGTAGCATGAGCTTTGCAGATATTGACAACTCTCTCAGGATGAAGCTTACGGCAGCTGCATTACTTTATACTATTGAGCTATAATGCTTTTAATTTATTTTCTAATTTGCTTCACATCCCCAAATTCCCTAAACTGTTTCTGTCTGTTTAATATGAAGGTTAGCCAAGGCTCCACCAGATAAATCCACCTTAAGGCTATCAGAAACCTTTTGTGAAGCAAAAGCATTCTCCTTCCAAAGAGGCCTTTCTTCTGTTCATGAAAAGACTATTAATAACACAATTATTCCCGTTGAAAGAAAAGGCCATAATTAATAGACTCAAGAGCAAAACATCCATCCTACAGGAAAATAGACTTTCTGCTCCTGGAGGCAATATCTTAAATCCAGAGTATTCCTTAGGATTTAGAAGCTGCTAAATCTAGAGAATAATGGAAAATAATAGAGACTGAACAGAAAAAAAAAAAAAAGTTGCAGATTCCATGAATAGCTCAGCACTGAAAGCAGAAAATGAGAGGCTACACTTCCCACTTCCCAGCAGTCAACTAGAATTACCTTTCACACCATGGCTTGAGCTAAATGATCTGCAAATATATTTTACACATGTTATACCGAGGCTCGGCATTTTAAGCATATAGGGATATATTTTTAAGGATACAGCTACTTCAGGGAAAGTATTTCCCTTTTTTGCAACCTCATTCTGTTAGCTGGTAGCTGAACAAAATATTAACAAGCTTTCTGTGCAGGGCTAGAGGAAAAAGAGCGTGGAAAAGAAGAGTGAGATAAATGAAGAGCAGAAAGCAGAGAGATACCAGTATTTTTTTGAAAGCTAGCTTTCTCCAAACTGCTGCCTCCAAACTTTTGTAGCTATTAGCTGATGAGCATCACACTTGTACCAGTGATAACCTATCCAATCTCAGATGTGCTTGAGGAGAACAGCTCCAGTCTGTTCCACACCTCACCACCTTATAAAACACAGGTTTGCAGGAACTGAGCCCTGTTTTGATTTAAAGTGAACCTAATTAAGTGGGATGCATGCAGGGAGATAGAGAGACTCATTGACTACGTAAAGACTAGGAGCCTGGAGCAGCAGTGATAAAAGTGGAGTACGAGGGGTGGCACCCCAACCAGCTGTAAGTTCATTTCAATTCTGTAATATTTCATTGGCATGACAGCTGCTCGTCTGTCGTGCTTCTAATCAGCTGCAAATGTCTGGGGGGCTGTCGTGTCTCCATTTGTCACCACTGCCTTCTCCCCACTCTCACACTGGCACGCCAGCATCTCTGCTTTTTTGCACGCTAATCACGGTGTGGGATTTTGTTGGGTTTACTCCTAGTTTTATTTTCTCCCCCCCCATGTTTTCATATAGCTTTGGCACTGGAGAAAAGATCTCTGTTTCATTTTTTATTTTCTCTCCTATGATGATTTAGCTTTACTATCTTCCCCTGTGCAGTGCTTTGGCTATCTCACTTTCCACTACCATTACTGTGTGCCTATGTTAATAAATACTAACACAAAAAAGTAAACAGTTGAGAAGTTACCGTCCTTTAATCTAAACTGTGTGGCTAGAGGAGATTTCTTCAGGGCAGACAGTGATTCAGCATCTTTCTTTATCAAAAACATGCCAGGGTGTTTGCTGCCTCTCTGCCTGAGCCCCTGTTGGGTGTAGTGTGTCACCCAATGCTTACCGAGTTGAAACGGTGTGAAGTCACATCATAAGTGCCACAACTCACTCCTCAGAGTAAAATGCATAAACCAGGACAAAACACTTCACTTGTGCTGCAAAAATAAAGCTGCTGCTCTTGACAAGTGTGACCTTTAAGTGTTCAGTGTACAGAGCAGAAAAAGGATATACTGCCACCTCCTTTACAATAAAAGATTTCTGTTATGTTCTACAGAGTGTCCAAGACCAGAGCTTTTGGTGGTGAAACTGCAGTATCATTGTTGTTAATTGTACAGAGACTCATACCCATATAGAGACTTATACACAAATATACTGAAGGATGCTGTAGCACATAATGCTTTGAAATAAGTTAGGTAATCACCTATTCCATTACTATATTACAGTTTTATTGGGTACTATACCATCAAAACCAAATCAACACAGAGCACTGCATGAATAACTCTGGGATGACAGAACATAAGAAACAATCTGAGAGGTGAGGAGAGGCCTTGGGACAAGTTTGGCTTTGAGTATATATTTTGTGAGAACCTGTTATTTAATATTTATAAAGTGTTTTGCATATAAAAACACTAAGTGTAGATATTTTTAGTATTTTTCTACAGGAAAAAAAAGTCAAAAAAGCAGTGACTACTGCTGGGTCTGCTCTCAGTTTGGTTGCACCAAAAAATGCATGCTTCACTAGCAAAATCTCATACGACAACAGCTATCATTAAAATCTGCTTATTCTTTGTGTTGTTTCAGGCTTAATGTACATCCTCTGAAGTGACAGGCTACACAGGCACCCTTCAGGGAAAAATCTGCAGAGTATTATTACATTTGGATAGCCAGGCTTAAGGAGAAAATACTCATCAGTATAAGCTTGTTAGCTTATAAATCTTCCACCATTTGCAACGAGGCTAAAACAGCTCCTTAGAGGAGTTCAAAAGATGTGCACTCAACTCAGGGGACAGCAACTATCGTAGGAAAAGGTAGGTGGAACATGCTCTGCATTAATTCAGCACACAGTCCCCACAGAATTCCTTGGCAGGAGCTATTCTGCCATTGCCCCAGGGTGCAAAATGGCAAAACAAGCCTCCAAGGCTCATCCTGTGCCCTCCATTTCTCACGCACAGACACACATCTGCCATTAACCTCACCATGCACCTCGACCGCCAGTTGCTGCAACACAAATCTGTGCAACAAAGCAGCAAACTGGAGTTAAGGAGACATGTGGAGGTTGTCCACGCCTTATGTCTGGCAATTCCATCCTTTGTGCTTCCATACACAAACCTTTAAGCTCTCTCCCAAAAGCTCCTGGCTATCCCTAATCTCAAGGATATGACATCCACATTTTCCACTTGCTAGTACATGCAAGCCAAGCTTTCTTTCACAGATCTTTTCAGAATTCTGACTATCTTTTATTAGACATCTGTGACACACTTTATTTGCCACCAGGAGGAAAAGGAGGGGGGAAAAAAAAACACCTATCTGGCCCTGCTAGATTAACTCCTATAGATTTCTTCTTTCATGGACCTTACTGAATTTATATACATATAAATCAAGAGAGTTCTGTTGTTAATCCTCTATAAAAGAATAAGTCTCTTTTATCTTTCACCCATGGTTTGGCAAGACATTCTGATGTCGCTAGTTTTCCCACTTCCAATGTGAGTGCAACTGACTGCATTGAGGTCAGAGCTTAGCTCACCTCAGCTACATTTAAGACAAGAGACCTCCTTCGACTGGCAAAAAAAAGATAGAAAGCAGCACCCAGGAGAATGAAAAAAATCTTTCATTTTGTATTCTAATTTTTGGTCATTGGAAGCTGCTTCTCTATGGTGATGCTAATTTGTTTTTTAAAAATGAGACTCCCCCCTGGGATGAAAATCTCCTCAGAGGGCTCTGGCCTTTTGTTTCAAATTCCTTGTGAAGTCCTTAGGGTTGAAAATGCGGCTGCTGCTTAATACATTCAATTTTCCATGCGTTAGGGTCGGTAATCCAGGCCCGTGCAGAGCAGGATCTCCCAGTTGGCTCTGAGCTTCCATGACGACAGTGAGCAGGGAGATAAACATGATGGAGACACACAGAGCCCCCATCAGCAGTACCTCACAAAAACACTACCCAGCCTGTCTTTTCTTTTCTTTTCTTTTTCCTTTAAATAAACTATCAGTGATTATCTGTCTTGTGATTATGCTCCTATGAGAAGCCATCTGACAAACCATCATTAAAAGCCATACGAAAAATCCATCACTGCTTTTTTTAACATCTGCTTATAAATCCCTTTTAGACTTTCCTCCCTATTTTGGGTGCAGAGTGGATGTAAAACCTGGCACGCTAAGGGAGAAGTGTTCATCTCATGCCACTTTATCTTTGAAGTGCTGATAAGAGGACCTAAAAATGCTAATACATTTGGAAATTCCCCACAGAGCCATAATGAACAGATTTATATAAACCTCAGTATTCTGCCACTGTTTGGGTGTGAGTTTTCTTCACTAAAAGCAGTTTTCTTCCTCACCCATGCTGCAAGCCTCAGACAACAAGCAAGTAGAAGAGCAATACCTTACAAAACCTACATTTACTCTCCCTTTCTGCATGTATGTATTAAGAGGTTATAGGTTTAAATTCATGCAGCCCACCTTGGATTGTCCAGTTGTCACACTACCGGGATGGGGAGGAAAAAAGCAAGTGCTAAATTAACTTTAGCTCAGCGCAGAGCAGTGGCCCAAACAAATACAAATGTGAGAGAAAGTGGCTCAGCCTAACCTGAGGGCAGTATGCAACTCCCTAGCAACCACAAGCAGCAGATGGCTTTTTCATCCCTCTCTCTCTCTTACAAAGGGTAGCAAAGTTCTCTAGCAATTAAAGCTGCTGGGAGACTGGAACCTGGACCACAGAGCAAGATGTGTTTTATCCAAGAAGGATCTTGCTCCTTACAAATTCTCCATTGTTACACCTCTAAAACAGAAAAAAATGTTATCCCCCAATCTTTTTGAAACACTAGGAGGTTCCTGGACGTAAGATATCTATACATAAGGGTTTTTGAGGGGAAAAAAGAGCAGCTCAGAGAGGACTCGATGTTCTCAAGGAAACAATATACAAATGACCACGCTTGGATGATAACCAAAACAACAAAAACTTGGAAATGACATGGCATTTTTCATTGAGAGATGACAAAGCATTGTGCAATTGATCTCTGCCTCCATATCTTTAAATGAGGACAAGACACAGAAAAGATTTGCCAAGGTCATCCAGTAAGTGAAAAGTAAGGCTAGACGAACTGACTGTTATCAGCTACCAACCATCCCAGGAGAAACAACTCTGTCCAAGTGACCATAACTGCTCTGGACTTAAATATATTTCACTACCTCCCTAAAATTCTGGAGTGCATAAGGCAGTATTTCAGAGTGGAGTGGAAGCTGAATTTAATACAATAAAACAATTTTAAATGCACACAACTGTTTTGTACCAAAGCATTTCCTAGTTTTCAATATGCCTTACTTGCAACATCAAGAAAATGAGGTGGCAGAGGTATATATAGAGTAATCAGGCATTGGAATGTGCTGCCCAGGGAGGTGGTGGATTCACCATCCCTGGAGGTTTTCAAGATAAGGCTGGATGTGGCACTTAGTGCCATGGTCTAGTAACCACGGTAGGGTTGGACTTGATGATTTTGAGGTCTTTTCCAACCCAGTTGATGCTATGAAAAATATATAAAAGGTCTTTAGAGCACAAGGCCTTTAAGTTGAACAGACCCTAATCCCTGAGGTAAGTTTTATATGTTGTATTTAATGGCATATTTCTGTGCTTATCTTGTTTTTGTTATCTGTTTGTTTTACTGTGTTTTGTGCCTAAATATTTCTGCCCGACCAAATTTTGCTTATATTTATAAGTTTGATTATTTTTCCAAGTAAGAAAATGAAGAAATCAGTATTGAACATAAAATTCAACACATTCACAGGAGATTATTTTCAACAGACTGAAGAGAGGATTCCCACTTCCAGCTTCTGAGCCAAGCACCACCTCTCCAGCAGAGAGAATTGCTTGGATCAGTATTGCCTTAGTTCTACTTTATTTGGGGATGCAATATAGGGTGTCAGGAGAATAAAACAACATTTAAACACTAAAATTTAAGTGCTGACTATGACAACACTGCCTTACTCCTACTCTGCTCGTGGGTGTTCAAAGCACAATGCACTGACCATTTCTACTACAACAGATACAGCATTTTAGTAGCAACACGATCAAGGTGCGCTTGGCACTTGAAAATCTCTAGCCCTGAATTCCTGCCCCTCTGGTACTGGTCACTATCAGGGTAGATACAGCAAGGAGCTACCTAGAAGTCATTTGGGTGCATAAGAGAAAAGAATAGTTCCTTAAAAAGCAGAAACAAATCCATCTGTTTCAACTCCTCTTAATTTCTTTTAGGTTTATTCTGAGATGATATACTATAAATGCCTCAGCAAGGAGATAGGCACACAGGCTGTCTGCTGATTCAGGCTTCTGCAGAGCCAAACTGCATTACCTCTACTGCATTAAGGCTCTACATAACTGCATAAATGGCCTTGGGATTAGGTCCTATGGGAAGTGAAAACAAAAGTAACATACTTGAGTGCAAACTAAATCAATAATCGTGAAGCTTTTTATTCCTCTCAGTCAAGAGTCAAATGAAAGACAATCAATACAATTATTGTAACTTCGTCCTGAAAAAGCAACAGATAATCTATTCTGTGGAGTCAGAGGAACCCAAAGCACAGTGCAAAAGATCAGTCCTGTTCATCATGAGAATAGCAAAGGATGCCAGTTGTTTTCTAGCCTGTTCTGTCAAACTCACGGGAAATAGAAACAAGTACCAGGCTAGTGCCACTATCAGCAGCAACTTTCTAAAAGAGGCCACATCCTCCCCATCATTTAAATCTGCATGCTAAACAGAAAAGCTCATGTGCACAAAGCTCAGAACAGATTTTCTACAGAGCAAAACTTTCATCAATAATTATTTCATGCTGCAGGACAAGAAAGGTTCAACAATCCAATTTCTCTGTTCACATTCACAACATCTTCGATTTCTTCACCTCCTCTCCATTTCTTTCAATTCACACCTACAGCCACACATGCAGAATTCCCTGCACGGATGGCAGCTGCACTAACAAGAACTGAGCATCTCACATTATTAGACCTTTCTCTGCTACAGGTCCTTTTTAGAGACTGAATAGCCTCCAAGCCATACACAGCAATGAAAGGTAAACAACCTTGGGAGAGAAGGGGAAAAACAAAGCACCGAAAAAGGAAGTAAAGAGGAAATCTGGGAGTTTTGAACAGTCTTTAAAACTGGTGACAAGCACAGCCACATGTATTTCTCCTGCAAACATCAGTCTTGCTAGTCCCAGCCTAGCAGCCTCCCTGACAGCTCTGCAGTATTCAGAGCTGAAAGCATAAATTTAGAAATATCAGCTATGATGTCTCTGCCAGATTTGCGCCTTTTTGTGTTCCTCACAGGTGATTCAGTTTTAGCCTTTCATCTATCTGTCTAGTAGATACAATCATCATGGCACCAAGAGAATGATTCATCTGACAGGTTGCCCCAATATCTTGCTCTTCAGTCCTCCTGCATTACATTTCCAAAAATCTGTTTGCTTCCAACATTATTGCTGTCGTTATTGCCCCTCTATGATTTCTTTTTGGCTCTATCATTAGGCAGATTTCCCAAAAGCATTTTCCCAAGGACTCCGAGGAGAGCACTTCATCCCAATGGCAGAGCTTTCCATTCAAACCAGTTTCACTTACTCTTTTCATTGGAAGTTGCACAGAACAACTTTTATTTGGTAAACTTAAATGACTGAAAGCAACAAGGAAAATGCGAAGTTTCCTGGCAAAAGAGTTAATTCTGTATTCATTTATGCACTTACTTACACTCATCATTCTCAAGTTTTTACTATCATTCACAAAATTCTCAGTTATTCATAATTCTGTGTATTAATACAAGGGAGAAAATATTTATCCAGTAGATACTGGTCCTACAGTATCTATAGAAACCTGCAACTCTTGCTTTGATACAAGGTCCTCTACCCACCAGGCCATTAAGAAGACTGGAACAAAGATACTTTCCAACACTTCTACTGCCCATACTAGGGACTATTTAGATATTTTAGAGCTCAGGAAGAAGAAAAATAAAGGGGAGAGGGAAAATAAACAGCACGAGAAGTGAATACTACAACCCAAGTCCTTTTAAGAGCCTAAAAGACTTGCTCACAGATACACAGGAAATCTGTGGAAGATAAAATAAGTCTCAGCCTCTCAAGTTTCATAGGCAGAAGGTAAACTTCCCTCTCTATGGACAGCTCAGCTTCTGTATTTTCAGCAACAAACAACTAATGTGATTGATAATCTGTTAATGTCTTAAACCTTCACTTCTAAAAACAGCCCGGAGGACTACATTGGTTTGAAAAGCAGTCTAATTAGAAACTAATGTATTATGCTGGGCAGGAGTTAAAACATGGTAGAATAGACCCAAATCCAATAAAATAAAATGCATGAGAGTAATCAGGAAGACTTCACTGCCTTGTTGCTACACAGACATTTTCAATTTGCTTACTACTTTCACATCAAGATCAGAAATTTGTAGTATCCTAATGCATCATTATAAGAGATAGTTCAGGCTTTGTCTCCATACTAGTTCTATTTTTAAAAGAATATTATTAATGAGGAACAACATGTAATTTTGTGCCCAGAAGCAGAGGAAATCAGAAGTGTGTGTCCCTGGGCTTTAACATGCAATTGGAACAGACCTGTGAGTTAGTCACATATGATGCAGCATCAGCTGCTACATTTATTGTAAGAGTCTTTCTCCCAGGAATTTAACTAGCTATTGGATTATGGATATGCAACTAAAATGGCCCAAAATTTTAACCAGAGATGAGTTATGCCTTATGTTATCTTGCTTCATTAATGAAAGCACATTTTGAGACAGTGAAAAGACCCACAACGTCAGTTTGTATTCAAAAATTAATACCATTTAGTTATCAATTAATGCAATATCAGTCTCATCAGAAAACATTTTGTTGCTGTTTTTCATGAAACTTCACTGCCTGTGAAGGTCTCAATGTGGGTAAGGCCTTCTCTACCATAAACTCCTCCTATCCTTTTCATAAAGGGATGGAAGGATTGATCTAAAATGGCAATAGTAAATAGCACTCCTTAAAGTCATGGATGAAATAAGAAGAGAATATAGAAAGTTTGTGTAATACAGAAATATATTTGCCAATAGAACAGTGATCAACTTTATCTGCATCAACATATTAACAGGAAACATGGAAATCACTCACTAACAGGCTGCATTAACACAGATCTGGTTGCCCAACCAGCACTTCCATGCACAGTACAATTGAAAGATATGGTTAAACTGGAGAGCCCTCACAGAGGGTAACAAAATGTGCTCAGAGCTGGAGGCACCTGCCTACAATAAAGTAACAAAGGAAGCTAAACCTGTGGGGGTAGAGCTGAAGGAAAGAGAAGGAAACATCAGTGTGGTTGATTATTAACTATGTGAAAAGTAAAAAGAAAAGAAGGGAAGGATTCAGGTAGACCTGAAATTGAGTGCAAAAGGAGAAACTGTTTGAATAGCTAGAAAGTGTGTAATGATCTTCCTACAAAAATGACAGAAAACATGACTTTTCAGATCCTTGAAAGTATTGTTCTGTTCTGAAGAGCTTCAAACTAAAATGACACCTTCTTTTACACAGCATCTGCTCCTTGCAGAGACATACCTGAATAAAATGGAATATTGCTGCTTTGATTCCTCATAACCTTGTTCTCACTGCACAGTCCTCACCTTCAGTGGGGGAGGTCACTGAAGGCATAATCTAGAAAAAGTAGTTTTTTCTTTTCTGATGACAGTCAATGAACCTTCTGCCAGAAGAAGCCTATCCCTTACTGGAAATAGACTTAAGCACATACGCAGCAAAAGGAGGAACATAACTTAATTCTCACATTTCAAAATCGAGTTTAGGTCTGACAGGGAAAAAAAAAGGAAGCAGAATTTTTCTCTAGTAAATTTGATGTGAAATCATTGAGAAGTTGCAAGTATAGAACCCCAAGACATACCAACAAAGGCATTATTTGAGAGAGGAATTTAGGACACAACAAAACTGAAAAGCAGCATTTAACATTAGAGCAAAGAACCCCAAGATATCACAGAGCTCAGACAATACACTCAATAGTATGAAAGCAGCTACAGCAAGGAGCATATAAGGAACTCCAAAAGGTCTGAATTCATGCCCACAGGTTCTGTCAGTGCACTAACAGCAATTCACAGGTATGTTATACCTGTACATAAGTAAGATGACAGTATAATTATACAATTTTGATAAAAAACAAAACAACCACCACTTGCTTAGGTAGCCTTAAGATACTTACTTGTGGCTGAAACCAAAAATACCAATCTATAAATAATTTTTAGAACAATATTTTAAGCAGAGAGTGATTTTATAAAACAGATTTATGGCCTGTGGCAGATAATCACAGAAGGACAATTTCTTCTCATATTAAAAGTTTGCAGCAGAGCTTGTGATGATGTAAATTTACAAGGTTAAGAATAGGAAAAAAATCTCAGTTTCTTTCAGCTGGGACTCCTATTGAAGTAAGTTTATTAGTATCAACTCGTAATCTAGTTTTATATAGAGTACATAACAGAGCATATTCCACAATCAGTGCTGTGTTCAAATAGGCCAGTGAAGGGTCATACTTGCTGAACTGGAGTTTCTGTTTTGAGTGCCACAAATGTAAAATCAAAAACCTAAGGGGAAAAAAAAATAAAAAACCCACCAACAAACAGCAAACAAACAACCACCCAGAAATGCTGGGATTCTAACCCCTTGAGTATTGATTCTCTTGCCACATTATAAAAGAAATTAAGAGGGAGAAGATACTGGTGATGATGTTGACACGCTTGAAAATCTAGTCTCAATGCCACTAACAGCAAAACCATCAATATGAACTCAAGTGTGCATTTTTATTAAGCTAACATAGAGTCAGATCTTTCCCGAAGATTCTCTTGATATTATAGTGAAGTGTGGGAATTAATACATACATTAATATAAATAAATATAAACTAATATAAAATATAAACTTACTGCTATTTGGTTTTGCAGCCAAAACTGGTGGGGAATCATTTCTATGTATTTTCTTTTCTTTTATTCTTACTGCTTCTGATTATTGCTACTGATTACCTGATCCCAACAGAGGAAGCATGTAGAGAGGAGAATGAATAGAAATGAATGGGTAGACAATTATACTCCATCAGATGTACTTGAAATCAATCACAATGCAGTGTACTCAGGCTGTTTTCCTGAGTTTGCTGTCTCTATGAACTGTTCAAGGGGAAACCTCAGTAATGATCCAGCTTTCCACACATTGATTTTTAACAGTGTTGTCATTTCAGCCAATAGATCTCGAGTAAGAACTGAAATGTTTTCTTTTATTGGGGAACTAACAAGTGCATGTAGGAATTTCCCCAGAAAACACAAAAGGGAAAGAAAACAAAAGGGTTGTCTACTTGCAAAATTACTGGGCAGCACTGAAATGGAAAAAATAAGTGAAGAGGAGAAAGGACCAGCAAAAAGGAAAAGCAATATTTCTGGATTTATCAGGATTTTAATTGTTGCAAACTTTTCTTGCATTTTTTTTAATATATGAAGCATTCTCCAGGTAGATAGTGTTATCAGAATATTTCAGTGTCTGTCCCCCAGCTGCATAAGTTCATCCATTGTGTTCCAGTGTGGGACTATAGCATGGTTTGCTTTGTGGCTCCTCTGTGTGTTAAAGTCTGGTGACATTAGGGGGCTTTACTAAACTGAAAACAGGAGAAAAGAACTTCATGTTTATTTTTTCATGAAAGACTTTTTGTAAATATTTGTAATGTGTATTTGATACTCACTAGCTATTGAGACAACAGAATCACATGGGGGGAATGATATGTGTGATAATTGACCCACCATTTTTTATAGAAAAGAAACTTTAATACAAATGGTGAACAATAGTAGGCAAATGTAATTTAAAACACTTTCTAGTTTACAGTTGCAGTAACTGTATGTGTAAGTTGTACTGTACATGTACATGTAAGTAACTGTACATGTAAGCTACAGACTTAAAAAAGAAAATGTTATTTTTAAACCACCTGGCAGTTTAACACCAAAAGCAACCACTTCAGGAGAGGAAGATCTTCCCTTCAGCAATGGATTTAGTTTTACCATTGTCAAATTGTCTTAATGTCAATCCAGCAAGCAAAACTGTTCAGGAAGCTCACTCTCTAGTGAGAGTTTTGCCAGTGCAATGGGTACAATTCTCCCAGTTTTCTGAGTCTGAAGTTCCACTAATTACAAAGCAGGATCAGATCTTCACTTTCAAGTGCAAATATTTAGAAACTCTGCACATTTTACTTGTAAAGATTATTGAACTCAACAGTAATAGGATTACTACAGGACACTTCTTGTATTGGTAGAGCATGAGACTGACTTTATATTTGAAGGGTCAAATGTCAAGATGATTGATGTCAGCTACGTAATCTAAATCTAAACAATACATCTACTTCCTCTGAGTGCACAAATAAAATGAATACTGATTTTACACAGGACTACCAGCACCTAGGCACTTCAACTTCTAATCCTGTGACTCTTCTTCCATCTTAGTTTCCCCAACTGTAAAACAGGGATAAAACTTCCCTTCCCCACTCGGCGGATGTGTGGATTAGCTAGAGAGGCTGAAAACCCTTTGAAGATGAGAAGTGCTCATCATTATTATCCAATGGCAGCATTCCAATTACAGGCACTCGTCCTTCTTCCTTTAGAAGCTGTCAAACATAATATACCACTCCACGCGTCACAAAGATTAAATATGTCTAATATGACAGGCTGAAGATGGACAGGATATTAACTTAACAAAGTTACATGCAAATATAATTACTTGTTTGCTAATTCATTTCGCTTAACCTACAAATGCTGTCAGTTTGCTTTCTGCAAAAAGGACCCCAGGGCTCTACCATTAAGGGAATGTTGTTCCTTAGGAGGGTATGTGGAATCTCTCCTTCCTTTACTACCTCCACTATATCAGACCTATGCATTTCATTTTGGTCTTATAAAGACATTATGACAATGTCACATTTCTCAGATTTCTTGGATTCTTGCAAGTTACTTTTTGTCCTCAGCACTCTGTCAAACTGCCACACACTTTCCATTAGTGAATTAATCCTGGTTATATTTTCATTTTACTGTAGGAATATCTAGAGTAGAGAAGCCACAGGGCAGATTTTAAAGGCATTTAGGCACCTGTAGTAACTGCAGGCTAAGAACAGGTTGGTTTTTAAAATTTCATAAGGCCTCTGCCTGAATATTTAAGTACCTACACACTATTTAAAAACCTTTTCTTGAAGTCAGAGGGAAAAAACAACATCTAAACAAGAATTCATGTGTTTTGATATCAGCAGGATGCATCTTCTGAAGAGGTCACAGTCAGCTCGTTCTTTAAATTGACTTCCAAAGTAACAAGTATCACCTCATAACAGAAAAAAAAAATAGGTACTATCACTCACAAAGTACATATAGTCCCAAAAAGTCCTTCTGCACAAGGATGCCTCTTTCAGAGGGGCAGGTTTTCTGTCCTAACCCAGCATGTATTTGGTGTCCTCTTTCTGCATAACCCAGGCAAAGCCACTGTGTCCCCAGAACTCAGCTCCATGGAGTTAACAGGAGTCCTGCTTGTGCTGGCAGCTCCTGCTCTGCTGGAGGCACCAACACTGGAAACACAGCAACAGCCACAGCCTTGTCAGCACACAGCTAACTCAATACCCTCCTGAGCAGCAGAACAGGCCACGCAGCCAAGTGCCCTGCACTGCTCACTGACAGACAGGTAAGCTCGATTTTGCAACAAAATGAAGGAAGTGAAGCAAACGAGAAGAGCTCAAAAGGCATGTGAATAGGATAAAGAGAGCACAGAATTTTTTCTTTGCTTTTCCTCAAAATTTTCATGTCAGCCTAAGCCGAGATGAAAGCACCAGCTGCCAATCCTCAGCTAACCTGCTGGAAGTCGAGTTTTACAGGTTAAATTCAACGAGTGCTTTAGAAACCCACTGGATTCCTTATAGCAATCCAACTTTATTAAAGAGTTTCCAAACATACCATAGCTTTGAAAAAACAAGTGACAGCACCTCTAGCTTCTGACCTAGATACTTATCTTTACAGAAATGGGATTTACAAAGAGCCCTGCAAAAGGTGCTGGTCTTCTAATCAGTTTAAGCAATAAAGAATGGGATTTTTAAGGCTCACGCTCCCGAGAAACTACGACCACGCTCTTTCATGTGGCTCTGTAGGTCAATCCTACAGCACGTGCACAGGGAGTCAAGATCCCTGCTTGATGCTCTAAGGCACACAAACTCACAGGAGCCTGCTGCCCTTTCAAAAATGGCAAGCAATATTGTATTTTGACCTATTTTAGGCACCCCTGCTACACTGTCGAAGGCATCAATTCCATAGAAAATTTCTTCCTATTGGTAAGAACAGCTAGCTAAAGAAGCCTGGGCAACAAAGAGGTTTGGGGTGTTAGGGAGGTGATCACATATTTTGTAGAGAAGCCCACTTTGGAGCCATCCTTCTGCATTAACAATCATTAATTTTAAAACCAAGTTAAACCCTTGTTCATGACTTTATAAAGACTCAAAGTGTTATGGGTGAAGGGTGAAGGACAGTGCTCACTAGAACTACAAATGCCAAGCCATTTGAAACATATTTTTGCAAAGAGACACACAGATGTACTTCAAAGTTTGATGTCCAGACCCACAATTAATTTTCTATCATCTCATGACAGCAAAGAAAGAGGCTGAGAAATGATTGATAGATTACACTTCAGAGAAACACAGGGATATCTGTTTGAGCAACTAAACGTTGTCTTGTCAGTTGCTTTACAAGAGATTGACCTTTTTAATTCCCATATGAACCTAAAGCTAACTTAGAGCAGAAAAGACCTGCTACACACACTGCACTGACAGCTAAAAATAGGCTTTTTTCTTCAGACTAGAAAACACATTCCTTTATCTTAAATTCTTCAAGGGCGAGGCAGTTAGGCTTTGGCCAAAAGAGTGACTGCTGGGATGGCAGCAGCAGCCCTGGGGCTACAGCTGGAGCTGTATGGCCAAGCCACAGCATAATTCCTCTGCCTGCATCCTGCACACTCCAGTGTGCCTCAGTGAGGCTGGAGATCCAATTTTGCAGCTATCCATCTAGATCTGATCGATGAAGGTACAGTCCCCTACAACTGCAAGCCTCAACAGGCAATACTGCATTCTGATTTAAGTAAATTCCAGCTCTGACCAACTCTTTCAGAGGCCACATCTCTATATTAAAGACAGCAAGATACTACAACTCCAAGGGCTGTGTCTGGCAGAATATCAAATACAATAATGTCATATCTCTACTGGCTTATTTCTATCATGTTTTCATTTCCTTAACAGCTTTAAATATCTTCTTTATCTCAGATAAATGTGCAAGCTAAACTCCTTGTTTTGCATAAACTACAAGTTTCTTTATAGCTATGCACACATCCAAAGTAATCTTTGCAAATGTCTACAATAAAAAAAGCAACAACAGCAGCACAAAGTAATCTGAAATCTTTGCTGTTCCCCTGAAATACAGAGTGGGTAATTTTCTTTAACCATCTGCTCTGTCTGCCTTAAACTAATCCTAATGCCCAGTTCATCTGAAGACAAACTTTTGTGGTATCCAAAGCTCTGCTACACCAAGCAGTAGGTATCACAGATTTTCATTACCACAGGAGCTACCACTATTAAGACCCATTTGCTCGGACTGCTCAGCTAGAGCAGCTGCCTTGATTTAAGATCTCTGCTCCAGCTCAGCCCTGATCAGAGGAGCCTCAGAAACCTGGCAGTATATTTAAAGTTATTCACTGTAACAAAGCCATACCACACATTTAAGGAGTCTATTGTCAAAGCATAATTGCCACTGCTGCTACACCTTGGGACCTCCGGACTGGATTACTGTATTGATTTTTACATGGAGCAGCTGTGGATCAGTTAAGAGTCACAAGCAATGGAGAAAGCAGCTATCCACAAGGCACACAACATAATTTTTCAGACCATATGTCTGCCCTGTTAACCCTAATACAGCTCAAGATGTTGATGCTGAGCTATCAAAGTCTTTATATGGGTTAGGTCCAAGCTAATTTTAAGATCACCTTTTTACCTTGGAATGGCATAAGTGTTAAAGGAAGCCTATTAGTTTTAATTAATAATGTCAACAGCAGAACATTTTTATTGAAGCCAATTTGACAGTGAACTATTGTTCCTGTAGAGATCTGATTCAGCTCTATCTGTCTACATCTACCACAAGGTAGATGACTATGAGGACACACATAGCAAATAGGAGCCTACACAAACACATCTCCCCAGTATATGAATGCTTCTTTTTAATTTCAGAAATATTTCAAAACCTTGTCTTAAATTTGCAAAGCCTTTAATCAAGCTGCCTCTACAATCCCCTCATTTTCCATGATCTTGCACGATAGCTCTGCTCTTGATGAACAATGCAGCTTTGAGCAAAGAAGCAGGACTGTGTATTTTCAATGGCCGGATGCCAAATATTAAAGTCCTTGTCAAAAGAAATTTGCCAAAGCCTGCTATTTAACTCCAAACACAAACTACATTTTGGGGAAACCTTTTTCTAGGTGAACCATGGATAAAAATCATCACCACAAGCAGAAAAAGGCATATTTCATTCATAGTCTTGTGAATGCAAAGAAATACCAATCTTGATGGCAATGCATACTGATATTCTTACTTATTTTAAAAATAAAGCTTAATAAACATCTTGAGCTTCACACCTCAGTGGAAACTAAACTGGATTTCTAAATCTTTACCTATACATCTTTGAAAGTACTTAGTGTCTGATGTCAGGTGATCTGGTATTCAGTGCCTTTGAAAATGAAACTGTGTATTTCAAAGCCCAGAAGGGATTTAAGCCGTAAGTTTTTTAAAAAAACCCACCCATCCCAAAACCAAACAAACTTGAAAACCTACCCTTCCATTCATATATGACCAAAGAAAGAAAGGGCTGCATGATACCTGTATGTCTTAATCCTGGCATGCGTATATTTATTTCTCCTACCTTTGATCAAGAGGCAGTAGAAATCCCTGCACCTGGGAAGTTAAAACAGAAATCCCAACCTGACTCAGCACGTTCTCCCACACACAAAGTTGTGCTTCCATAGAGGGTTCTGCTGAGCCAGGATTATGTATAACGAAGGACTGTTCAGCATGGAGAAAGGCTAACAGGATCAGGATGAATATATCACTCATGAGAGATGAAGGCAAACAGTAGCATCTCCATACAACAGTAGGGAAGGTTTATGTGTGTTTCCATGGGTGGCTTGGATTAACTACTTTTAGCACAGTACAAAAACATGAGCCATGAAAGCTGTAATGGACTGGTATAATTTCTGGCCATTTAGTGGCTTTACACTCTCAGCCTTTTCCCCACACACACTAGAAAACAAACAAGTACAGGTGTGAGCTCCTTGTAAATGGGAACAAGCAAAGCTTCCCTAACAGCTGCTTTATCTGCTTGCTGTTCCTGAGATAACATTGCAAGCCAAAGCCCTAACTAATCCAACTGCTGTAATAAAAAGGCTGATTATTTTTCTAATCACTTCAACAAGCTACATATACACAAAGTGATTATTACATACACTATGCTCTCTTTGCTTGCACAAAACTGATCATCCTATTGATTACAGCTTCACATTTAGATTCCAAAAATGTGAGTATCTTGAGCCTGGAAAGTAACAGCCTGGCTGTCTGGTTGGGTAGTTCCATATCAGATAATTAGTAGAGATAGCCAGAAAAAAAATTAATCAGAATCTATATTAGTATCTATGACTCATTAGAAAATTTCCCCCTTTAAAGATTTTCAGCAAATTTGTATGCTACTCTTTTTTATTCTACTACTTTCTATTATGTTCCTCCCAAAAGCAGCTGTAACATGAAGTTGACACTGCAGGTGTGCAGCACAGGCATTATGGAATTACATAAACCTGATAATTTGATTGAAATCATCAAAAATTACCAGAATTGAAGCCAAATATGAGCAGACCTTGGCTTTCCTCAAGTGCCAGCAACAATATCCCAACTTCGGTAACATATTGTAAGCTTTTGTATAGGCAAGAGATCACAAAATAAATCAGTTCTTCCCTTTCTGCAATATACAAAACGTTGTGCTCATTCAATGCATACCAAACCCTTCCCAGACATCTTGAAGTTTTCTTTCTAAGAATACACCAGGCTGCCTAATAAATCAAAATGTCTTTCATGAGTGGACTAAATTCCCAGTGAGGCTCATAGAGTTCAGGTACATCACAAAGCAGATCCTTTCAACAAGTTAAGCAAAGCTAGAGAAAACCATCAGCACTCACTGAAAGAAATTCAACTGTTTGTTTTGCAAAGCTCACACAGAATTTTTTTAATATGTTTGCAATATTCCTTTTTTTGGTAACGAGCATTAAAGAGTCCTCTAAATTATTGGTTCAAACAATTAACATTTTATATCCATTCATTCTTCTCAACTTACCTTGTCACCTTGCAGTTTGATAAGGAAGATGACAATATTTAGCATTAGCACATACAAAATCCACAAAAAAATCTGCTGCTTCAATGAATGAGACCAGACCTGCACTATTACTTATACAACACAAATGTCTCATTAGCAAGTTTACATATAAAAACCCTGTGCTCTCTGCCTTAAAAGACTGAATGAGTTAGGTCGTCTATGGAAAGGTGTCCTTGCAAACAGAAGTCCCCATAGTACCCAAAGTACTGTTGGTCACACAAGCCATCTCCATGATCAGGAGCAGAAACACACAGCAAAGACACAACTGCATTGTGAAGCTGCAAATGAACATTACTACAACATAACGTCCTCAGCCTCTAACACAGGCAGAGACACAACAGCATGGAGCTGCCAGAGAGAGACACTTCTAACTGCACCTACACATGGGTTCAGATCATCCCTGCTCTTTGAGGCAGCTCTGGATACCAGAATGGATAATATTGTGGTGGAAAGGAATCATGGGTTTGTGTTCACTTCACAGAATTGAATCATAGAATCAACTGGGTTGGAAGTGACCTCAAAGATCATTGAGCATCATTGGCAGTATTTGTGTTGGCTGACCCAGATGAGTGCAAGAACAGCAGCTGCAACTGCTCAGATGAGAGTGACAGAAGGAGAGAGGAAAGGTAAGAGTGGCCAAAGAGATGATGCATCTGAAATACTATTCCAGAAAACTGCACTGAAGCCTATGATCATTGAGATAAAGGCTAAAATACTGAAAATATCATCCTGGAAAACATTTATTGAAGCAACTTGTTTCCAAATGATGAACATCATGGAACTTTTGAAAGTTATTAGAGGCTATGGGTGATTAGCAGTGATGCAGATCAGGCCATTCAGTTATTTCAGAGGGAATTATAAAATCTTATCTGTAAGAGGGGCTACACATCCAAGATTTGGGGTTGAGGGTCTTCCCATGGGCCAGGCCGATACACTAGTGACACATCTGAGTACTTTTCCATGTACAGGAGGAGTTAATCCCCATCTCCTCTGATTCTTCTCAGGGAACCAGAAAGGAATGAAAGTAGTACAATGACTAACAAACAGTTTATGCTGATTTAGGGATATACCTTTAGATGTGTCTGGGATTTGAAAATTTTGTTTGCCGTTACTTCATGCATGAGCAGAAAGCACTTCTCTTTCCATTCCCTCAGGACACAATAAAAAAACCTAGTAAATCAATAGTCGCCATTAAATATTAAACTATTTCTGAATCTTCATGGTAAATTAAGAAACCATGTCTTATCTAGCCCTCAATATAAAAGGATATCAAATTCTCGAGGTCATATTTTCACTCCCTGCTAGCACACAGTACAATTTATTGGCTTGTGGACAGCAAATAATGTTTTATGATATATTAGTGTAGGCAGAGAATAACCCACCTCTGCCAGTTAGACCCAGAAGGCACACAGAAGTTTATTTTCCTCCAGTATCTTCCATTCGGAATACCTGGGAAAATGTGAATCCAGCTGATTCCACTGGCTTGTCCTCTCCACATAAACAGCAATTTAAAAGACAGAAATGTTAAAAGGCTGATGTCTGTTGAGCTCAATATATTACATCTGGAGAGAAGGCCATTATGACCTGATAAATTGAAGCTGATAAATCTTAGGTTGTATCCATATCATGAAAAAAAATTAATCATGTGGACTGAAAAGAAAACCATAATGTTATATTACATTCCCTTCTCTCCAGGAATATACCTAGAAATAGGAATTAAACATGAACTCATCAGCAACTCTTACATTGTAGCTGGAGAGGACTACTCTGCCTCCGAAAATAACTGTAATGTGTACATCAAAAGAGGAATGAAAGCTCTGAGAGTTTATGCAGTATTTAAATACTGCTGAACTACAAATGTTATGGTTAATTCAAGACTAAAAAAGTAATCCATTTCTTCAGGACTGAGCAGTCATAAGGGTCTTGACCAGTTCAAATGATCAAAAACTACACTGAAAGTGTCTCTTGAGCTGTACAGTTAACACATCATCTGCTTTGCAACAAGCTACAAGCTATATTACCTGGGGAAAATGTCCTCTTGCATGTTCCCTAAATCTCTTGTGCATTTTTATATTAACAGATTTGTACTGCACAGTCTTTTCCACCCCTTAGTTCACATCCATTAACAGAGGAGAGAGTGTTCTCAGCAATGAAAGTCTTCTTTTTGGGTCTTTTAAATGCTTTAAAAAAGAGGTATGATTGACAGCAAATTTTACAAATATTTAGTCATGGTGAGCAACCACATTGTGTAACACATCCAGCACTTAAAAATTCAAGATATCAACTATAAATATGGTTAGTAAGCAAACCCTAAGAATTCCCAGGACTAAAATACAGAGCTGACATGTGCTTAACACTTACACTGTACAAGTACTGCCAGGCCAAAGTCAGATGACACCTTTAAGTAAATGAACTCCACAGACTGTATCATATTAAAAGCAGTGTATGTTTGGAAGAGCTGGGCAGAGCATTAGGAAAGTCTTCTCAGTCCTAGCTGGCACTCTTCTGGCACAAAATCTTAGTTTAACAGATACTGATGCAAACATAAATCATTAAACTGAGTTCTATTCATCCAGGAAGGAAATTTCTTATTCTTCATGGAGACACCCACAAAACAGCTCTTATTTCCTGTGAGATGGACAGTAAGTTTCAACTTATGCATAGCACTGCCCCCATTCACCTCAGACTGTTTCAAGTAATTTAATTCAGAGGCAGAACACAGAAACAGGACTGGAATTACTCTACCACATTCCAATTAGAGATGGATAAAAATTTTGGGAAATGAGCATAGTCAGATCCACAAAACAACCACCAGGACAAAGACTGTCATAAGCAAAGATGGATATGATCTGGCCAGACATTTGTCTTCTCTCTTTCCCATTCAACAACAAATTCTTCCAGGTTTGGGTTTGGTTTGTGTGGGGTTTTTATTTAGAAGTGTCTCTACTACCTCCATATAAACTTTTTGAGGTAGACAACAGCATAAGGCATACAGCTGCAAGAGCCAGCAACTGGGGAATAGCCACCACAGTACTTACAGGGGGCCTACAAAAGAGCTGCAGAGAGACTTTTGAGAAGGGCATGGAGTGACAGGACAAGGAGGAATGACTTGAAAGTGAAAGAAATATTATTTACTGTGAGGGCAGTGAGACACCGGAGAAGGTTGCCCAGATGTGGATTGGATGCCACATCCCTGGATGTGTTCGAGGCCAGGTTGGATGGGGCTCTGAACAACCTAGTCTAGCAGAAGATGTCCCTGTCCATGGCAGGAAACTGGGAACTAGATGATCTTGAAGGTCCCTTCCAACCCAAACCACTCTGTAGTTCTGTGATTCTGTCTTCTCAGTATAGTTTCTAATGTTCTCTTCTTCCTGCTGCTTTTCAAGAACAGAAAAGGACTCCAAACTATCACAACAAATTATCACAGCAAATGAAATATTGGCCAACTTTCCATACAGGTGCCCAACATTGCTACACCTGCAATGCCTTCCTGCTTGCAAGAAGCCATAAATCTCTTCTCTGCCACCATCATGAGCTCTATGATCAAAATAAATACTATGGGGCAAAAAAGGATTCCCATGATGGTCACCTCATCATAACCACTCTTCTGGCTCTTGCCCTGAGTTCAGCTTCATCCTCATCAAGATAAGTATAGTGAAGCCAAAAAAGTCATAAAACATTTGACTCATCATGGTTACTAAATCATTTTAAAGCATCAAGTTGAAAAAAGAATCCTGTACCTTTTTTGAGACTTCAACAAAACACAGAATATTACATGACTGACGGGTGTTTTTCAAACTATATCCCATAAAGAATCTCAGACTGACTACAGATCATATCCAAAGATTAAAAAAGCCTATTTTCTTTGTGAGTCCTTACAGAAACATTTGTACCCATGCTTGCGAGGAGAAAAGGACAACACCAAATTCATTCTAGAAAGTTCCTCACCCTGCTGGAGACTGGAAGACATACCAACCTCAATTTCTGGTACAATCATTCAAATCCCAAAATAGGTAAAATATGGTTCATTCTGAACATTTGCATTCTCTCAAAATAATCAATTTATGTTGCTATCTGAAAGAGATGAAAAGCACTTCAGATGTCTGCTTCAGTGAGCAAACTCCAAATGGAAAACACACACAGGAGGATGGGTCCTCCCCTTGGCAGATTTACATCATTGTAATTAATTCAAGCACTGAATCTCACCAGTTGAGAATCTGGTATATCAAATAATTTAATTTCATGGATGGCCCCACATGGCATAGTTAGATGTATCTGCCACTGATACACAAATGTTTGTGCATTTAACAAAGTCTGATCCTTTCTGGATCGTGGGCAGGGAGCAGCAGAGTATCTGGTGGCCTTGTCCTCACCATCCATCAGCACAGCGATGACCCCAGCACTTTCCACAAGTGCATGAGAGTGGCAGGGCAGTGCCCAGAAGGCAACAACAGGACTTGAAGTTCAAACTGAGAACTCCTGTAGAAAGCAAAGCAGAGCTGCTGGTTGAACTTCACAAACAATCCTCCTGCTCTGCTTATTCCAATAAAACCTTCCTCACCACTCTACCAAGGTCGTCCAACAAGAGATTGTCTCACAAGAGAGAAAGCTTTTGAGTGTTAAGAAAATTGTTGCTGTGGTGATATCGATGATTCACCCTTAGTCTGTGGCCTTATACCTAACTGCCACGGCACAAACGTCACACACAAGACAGTCTCAGACTCTTACATTTACATGTGGAATAGATTCCAAGTCAACAAAGAATGTACACCCACACTCACTTCTCATGGTAATGAAGTGGGACTTAGTCATGTGCTAAAGTGACTCGTTGACTAAAAATGGATTAAACCTATGCCTGTAGTCAAATGCATGCTGAAATATTTGGCTGAAGAGGGACATAAATCTGCTTTGACTTTAACTAGCTCTGCTTCCTTCATCTGTGTAGATTTGTGGTGGTAGTAGTTTTTACAGGTTCATAGAAAGGATAAAGATTCTTCTACTTTTATAACATCTCCCAGGACTATTTGGGAGATCTCAGGCTAGAAGAGATTATACCAGTAACACAAACCATAGATCACAAGCAGAGTTTTGCAAATTGCATTACAATTAGCTTGCCTGAGTTTATTTTCAAAATAAAACTGCTCAAAGATAGGAAAGACTCCCATATCACCAAGCAAGATTTACTTTGGTTTCCTCAGAAGTTTTCAAGCAGCTGAATATCATTAGATGAATTTTAGTAAAGAAGGAAATAAAAATAGGAAGGAAATAAAAATGACCTGACTCTGATCTTAGTTATTCAGGTGTACATGGAAAGGAACTCCACTGAAGCCACTAGAATAAGAGCACAGTCATCACCTTAAGCTCAGTACACTACACTAACCACATTCAACATTTGTCAAAGGTCTGAGACTTAGAGTGAAGAACTTGGCCTGCAGAATCTAAATTGAAGATTATTAAACAAATGTGCAAACATAAGTGCAATAATTACACTACTGCCCAGGACAATGATTATTCTGTAGACAGAAATAATGGCAAGCAATGGCCTGGTGCTTGCATGCTTAGAATCCAAACGGAGCAACATTAACAAAGCTGATGTTAAGGTGGCAAGGTCATTATACTCTATTGTTCACATCTCAAAATAGATATATGTTGTCATTCTTATGAAGTGCATAGTAAGACATGATTCATTCCTTCAACTGCAACAGGAATATTTTTGACATACATCCTCCGCAAAAAAAAAAGTAGGCAAAGCATTCAACAATCACTCTGTACATAAATTCCCAGTGAAAAGACTTGTTTTGCTTTGTGTGGCCTCTAATACGAGAAGTGTTTGGCAGCATCCTCTCTAAACACTCTGGAAGAGCCTGCTCTCAAGCCAGGATTTAAGGATCTTTAAGAAGGAAACAGGCAGACACATACAAACCATGACAGTTTTGATTCTGGACTGTTGCCAGTGCTCAGCTCACATTTTTTTTCCGCATGTAGATTTTAAAATGTGTTTTTTACTTGAGGGATCTGTATTTCTCACTCTGATATACCTAATACAAACAAACATGTATATAACTTATTTCCAGGAATGAAATGCAAATTGCATTTCACACACAACAAATTCCCTGATTATGCACAGATTTATCACACAGGACATTTCTGTTTCAGTCTCATCATCTGAAAACATTTAGAGAGGGGTTTGCATGTGTGTGCTTTCGTTTGTTCCCAAGCAGCTAGTTCACTGCACAGAAATGCTGATGAAATACATTTTTACTGATGCTTCATCTAACATACCAGGATGTTTGGTGCCCAGTTCACAGTAATTGAATAATCAATTTCTTGCTTCTTTAATAAATTAATTTATTCAATGCAAAATATGTACAGCTGATGTTTCCAGGGGCTAATCTGCAAAATAAGGCAATGGTGGGATTCTTTAAGAAGCTGGCATGTGTGTTTCAAAAGCCTGGGGATATATAGTCAAAAAAGGCAGCCAACAAAGTAATAAAATATTTCAAATATGGTTATTTGAGTTTAGATAACATAATTTTGTTATCTGCCTTGGAAAAATGAGCCTGAAAGAAATTTATTCACTAATGAAGAATGTCATTTTCTTACAGGCTAATTTTTCTTGTTTCGATATGTATGTTAGCCAAGCCTCCGCTGCACTCTCAGAACGCTTGGCAGTTTGACTTTTAACCATCAGTCACAGAACAAAAGGATAGTACAACACTCACTGCATAACAAAAGTAAACCCATCAACCATTATCAGCATCACCTCAGGGTTAGTGTTCATCCTTCAGAAAACGGAAGAGAAAACGCCAACATCCAAGTTGTTCTAAATTGAGGTGAAATGAAGTTAGTACAATTGTCTTTGCTTTTTTTTTTTTTTTTAAACTCTTGCCAAAATACTCTACCTATAGCTCTCCACGACAGCTCTCAAAAGCACTATCATGTCTAACACCTTCTGGAGTGATGCCAGCAGGTATACATCCTCCAAAAAACCTCAGCTTCTTATCCATGGAGAGCTCCACACAGAAATGGGCTGACTGGAGGGTAGAGGAGAGGGAAAAGTTTTAGAGCCTTCCCTTCCTCTCCTCTTCGAATTTGCCTCCCCAGCTGCAGAGCAGGTAATCTCAAGTCTGCAAGGGGCCACCAGCCATGCAGGCACCAACCAGGAGCTGCCACAGGGTCTGCCCAAGTTAGCCTCAGTGTTTCTAGCACACACTTGCATTGGCTTCTGCGGGTACTGCAGCCTTTTAAAGGGTTAGATGCAAAGCAAGGATCTGAAAAAAAAAGTTCTTATGGTGCTACTTGCCACAGGCGCTAAAATGTCATTGCAAATTCAGCTATTAGAGAACAGATAAATATCTCCAGGGCAAGCAGTGGTTATATTCTCTGCAATAACTTGCTGGCAATCTTCTGTTTCAAAGGTCTCTCTTCTCCTTCTCCTACCAACAGAAACTGTTTTCACGCCATGTCAGACTAACAATCACAACAGGAAACCCAAAGCACCTAGATACAGTAACTGCTGCAAACCTCCAAACAATCTTAGCCCAAAATAGAGTATCAGAATTTAATGGACAGTGGACATTTTTAATGGTCACGTGTGAGTGAGTCAGCACTTTCAGCCAAGCATGGAAGCCAACAACGTACACTCCTAGTTCTTTGCAAAACAAACCAGAACAAAGACATTTAAAGTAACTTCACAGCAAGTTTTAAAAATAAGACCACTTGATTGCTTGCAAATAGCTCTTCATGTGGGGATGCTTCCTCTGGAATCAGAGGGGAATATTTCAATTTAGTCACAAATTTGATTTGTCAGTCTAGGAAAAAAGGGGAGGGGAAAAAAAAGATCACTGTAGACTACAGATATCCCCATAGGGACATATACCAATAAATCTGCCGTTGTTTAAAATCACACTTTAATTTTTCCAGGAAAGCTTTTTACAAGCTAGCCATGTAACAAGACACTGACTGGACAGACTGTGAGAAACAAATTATAAGACCTTGAAAAATGACCATAATAAATTAATACAGCCACTCCTCAATCTACCATGATTCACATTTTCTTATAGAATGAGAGCAATTTCAAAAAACATGGGTAAACACCAACATTCTCGATAGCTGTGAGCTCTCCCAAGGCATTAATCAGCCAGGAAAAACAAAGGTTTGGAAGAAAATTCTTCCAACATTCCTGGCATATATTTGTGCAACAAAATTGGAGTTCATTAAGATACTCCTAACTTACATGTCCCATTAAAATGTCATCCTAGCATTCTGGAACCAGAGTAATTTTGATGAAACTCAAAGAAAAAAGAAGTCCGATTTTTTTTTTTTTTTATGGGAATAATATGAATTACCCATGCAAGGCAGACAAATTAGATCAATCAGTTGATGTGGCACCCAAATAAAACTGCTTAGCAGAAGTTTGCAGGAGGTTTTCTACAGGGAAACAACCAGTTTCCAATGCCACTCTTTCTCCTTCTTGTCCATTTATATTGAGAACTATCCTACCACATTTTTATTTTGGAGAAAACAAAAATGTCAAATTATTTTTAAAAATGCTGAACCAGGACTTGCAAGTATATTTAGGAATAAATCTCAGAAGGCTTGCAGTGTCTCAGCATTTTTATGTCAATTTTACTGTATTGGTACTGATATCATTAAGCATTCTATCTGCCAGAATTCAAATGTAAGCAATTCATAACAGAATATTTTGAAATAAAGTAATGCAACACATTAACTAGAACTTTCAGTTACACCGTACAATTTGTCAAATTGCCAACAGAACAACTCATTTGAAAAGACAGATTGTTGCTTATTCTTTAGCTGTCACTCCTGTTACTTCACTTCAGCTACTTTTGCCTGACACTCGGCGCAGAGTTAGTCAATCATCCTGACGGCTACCTGATGAGCTCTGATACAACCCACAAACAAAACAGAGGTTCCAGTGACTCATCCATCAGCCTGGAGAGAACCTGATACCCCAGATCATGGCTCCAGGAGTGCAACCCCTGCCAGCCACACATGCCCAGATACTACTGATGCAATCGAGTCAAGGCATTCTTCCCAAGATTGGGATATTACTGGGGTAAATTACTTGGATTTGCTGGATTAAAAAATATTTCTGTAGATCTTCTAAGTATTTTTGCAAACTCTGCTAAGGGTTTCCTTTAAGTTAAGGCATTTAAAACAGCTACCTAATATGAAAAAAATAACCCACAAAAAAACCCCAAATGAAACCAAAGAAATTTGCAGAGTTTGTAGAGATTCTCTGTACTTGTCCAAACACCTCTGGACATCCAACCAGACATATGCCACCAGGGAATCCACTGAGACCACCACCAATTTTTACATTAGCCACCCAACAGTTACGATGCAATATGAGCATCCTGTTGCTCTCCCTTCTCGGAGGCTCAATTTTCCTTTCCTGTGTTTAAGTCAGCCATATATTTTTATATCCTGCCTAGCATTCCACAGGTGGTGCACAAATAAGGCCTTATAAAATGATGCAGTCACAGAAATAATGAGTATGTCCACTGTCTGCCACCTTCCCTCTCTCTTTTAGATGCACATACACAGCAATAACCTTCATGCATCTTAAAGCTGCAACTGCTCACTCAAGTGTGAAAATGAACCTCAGGTTTCTACCAGTGATGAGGACAGAAGCCTAATGGTTTTGTCCAAATTAGCTCTTGAATTGGGTCATATATATTTTAATGAAGTAGAAGCTAATGTGGGGGCTGGATGCTAGATGAGCATCTGTGATTGCTTTTGTCCTTGGTTTGATTAGTTTGGCAATCACAATCATTTACATAAAAGGTGAATACCTTACAGGAATCACATCCCAAAGGGGAAGGAGAAAAGGAATGTACAGTCCATTCATAAAAAGATTTTATTGTGCAAATAAATACCAGGCAATTTCATTCTCTGCCCATTGACAAAGCAACTCAGGTGGCTCAGGCAGTGCCACAGGGACCAGGACTCCTCCCTGGCCTAAGCACTGATTACTGTGAGAAAGACAATGAATATCAGGGGAAAAGAGATGGAGAGTTTTCCCTCTCTTCTCAGTAAATAGGTATGTATGTTCTAGCAACAATTATAATCTCCATCAAACACACCACTAATAAAACATTTAAAATTTGCTCTAGTCCATCAGCAAGGCCTTCCCTCAGTGGTTCTACCCTTCATGAGCAGTACTGCACTTCACTGACTTGGCCACAAAGCACAGAAGTGCACAGAAAATGATGGTATCCAGAGTTATCCAGTTTATAATCTATCATGAATCCCGAAGGAATTAGATAAGCATCAGGATGTAAAGCCTTTCATTTGCCCACAAAATTGATTCAGGCTGCAAGTTTTTCCACTGGCTGGTGTGCTTTCAGATATAAACTCAACCCATCCACCTCAGAGGAGAATATGTAATGCACATCCTGATGCTCCTTCCTGGTCATTTTGGCTTAGTGCACTGAGAACTTAATTACCCTTCCCTGTCTTATAGAAAGCATTCTTCATATCTTTCTTCCACATACTGGGCCAAGACAACCAAAATATTTCATCTTCACTGAGCAGTAGGTAGCAGATGTTACCAACTCCATGATACTTCCAATTTTCAGGGAAATCTTTTCTCAATAATTTTATCTGTTGCATAGTGAGTCAACATTATGTATAAAATACATTAATAAAAATGACAATAAATCACAGATTACTGGACTGGCCATTCAACCTGACTCAACGGAATCACTCATTTAACCACACTAAATAAGCACTATCATCTCTTCTAGGAAATTGTCATCTTCATGAAACCCTCAGGGGTTAAAAATGCTGATCTAGGAATATCCCAATGACATTAGTCCACATTTGCTTCATTGAAGGCATCATGGCTGCACCTCCTTCTGTAAAGTAAAGAGCACTAGGCAATGCCCCTGAGCACTGGGACTCAGCTGCCCATGCTGGGAGCTATTGAGGGGACCCACACTTGTTTGGCTCATGCCAATATGGCAAACAATCCCTAGACACCACCTGAGAGCCCTGGTGATCCAGGGACCAATCCCAACAGGAGGAGCAGTTGGAGCTGCCATCCTTTGGAAGGCAAACCCATCGTGACCACTCTGGGCTGCTCCCACAGTTGTCACCCTCCTGGCCAGCATGGTCCCATGTTGGCACTATAGGTCTGTCCTGCCTATGGACTTCATGATTATCCCAAGAAAACTGTGGGATTCCTTCCCAAAAGATGTCATGAACACCAAGACTCTACATGGTCTACAACTTGAGTTGGACAGGTGCTTAAGAGATCCACCGAAAGTTACCATGCTAATGAACTACATCAAGTCCAAGAAATCCCCTGGGCTAAACATTGTCTGAGGCTTAGAGAGCACTCATGGGAGCATCAGACATGCTTGTCCCCTTTTCATCCTCTGAGACTGCTTATTATGGCCACTGCTGGAGACAGGAAATTGGGACAGATTAAGTCTTTGTCTGAGCCAGTACAGCTGTTATGTTGTTATGCAGAAGTGGTAAGATCCATAAGAGTTTACTATGACAGAGCAGATGTGAGGAAATACTCAAGAAAACAGAGGAGCTGAGAAGTAATTTGGCAAGTAATGTTTTGGCAGCAGTACTGGCTTAAACAGCCTCCCTTCCCCCTGACCTCACCCATTTATTCCCACCACTCCCTCCTTTGTGCTTGTACAGCTGTTTGTGTAGCCACATCATGGACCAGGCTAGAAAACCATTTGCATGAGACACTTCTCCTCTTTTTCCCCTCTTTTCTAGAAGTTATTTTTCAGCCAGATCAGTATGCAGATTTAGCTGCTGCACAGCTGTACAAACAGTTTGCCATGACTACACAAGAAGCAGCACAAATCAGGAACACGTGTCCAGGGACAGGACATGTTAATGCTCAGCATAAGCAAAGCTTAAGCAGGACCATCACCACCACAACCCACAGTCTGAGACTCCTTGGGGTACCAGAAGAAGTGGCTCTGGCCCAGATGAGGAGCAGGGCTAGCTACCCAGCCACAGCACTGACTGGGAGGACAGTGCTCACCTGGTCTAGAAAAGACAGTTTCAATACTGATCAGACAGTGGTAGAAGTTGTTTGTACAGACATTCCCTGCATCATAACTCAGACAAACATTAAGAGCTCTCCTAGGAGAAATCAGGCCACGTTCAGCTTAAAAATGGGACATGGCCCAGGTACCTGTAAATCACCTGAGGATGTTCTTGCTAAGCAGAATTACTGTGTCTTAAACAGTAGTTATTGAGTGCATTTGGCTTTATTAGTTCTCTGGGCAATTTCTCGATTAGGAACACCCTGATTAAGTGGAAAATGATACACTGCCTTTGCATTCTCTATAAACAACATATGGTAGCTTACTACCTAGGTGCACACAGGGGCTGAGAACACAAAGCAGAGGAGGGACTTGGGTACTCTTAATGGCTGCTTTCTGAACACGGGCAGTAAATGACAACTTGGTTTCCATCTCCTTGCACAATCCAATCTGACACCTTCGCCTCACAGGAAACAGGAATAATGCATTATGGAACAGCAAGATGCCACAAAAAGTACACACCTTTTATTTCTCACATACACAGCATTTAAAGGCTGGCACCACTGTGCATGTTGTTTTCCTAATGGGCTGCTGGAACAGGAACCAGCTCCTGCCAAAGGCTGCATTACTCTGATACAGGTGGACCAACAGAGCAAAATGCAGTGTTCAACAAGATCCCTTTACTGCCTCAAACCAACAGCAGCAGCCTCTGAACAGTTCTGGCAGCCAAATTACACAGCCTGAAGGACTGCAGGGCTCTGACTGCATATAAACTCCTCTCAAACTCCATACTAACACACCTTCCTGGATATTATTTCCCAGGTCAGCTAGAGAAAACTACCAGAGGCTGCATATGGACAAATTAACAAATGAACTGAGACACTGCAGGCAGCTTAAACCCTGCACTTCATTATGTTCAAAATATAAACATAAGTCAAACACATGCCAAACAAGCATCAATCAAAGAATTGATGTTGTCACTCTAGATCATCTCTCCCTGATAAACTCTTTGAAGGTGAAGGAATTAGGTGAATTCCAACAGAAAGGTCACATAATATGACCATACAAAACCACAAGAGATGAAACAGAATTCAGACACAAAAGCTGATTTCTAAGAAGCCCCAAAACTAAATTGACTTCACCTCTCTCAACCCTTCAGATACAACTGTCTCTGGTAGATTCCCCCAATATATACATACCAGCTAAAATTAGGCTCATGATTGTGACTCATCCAAGTAACTGACAATCTCTTAGTTAAAAAAAGAAACAATTCCAGCAGCTGTGTACTGCACACAGGCCTGTGCTGCACCAGACACTTGAATCCAAATCGTAGCAGAGCAGCTTCATGGCTTGAGAGTGAAAAAAACAACACAGGCAGTGCATTTCTTAAAAGTCAAGGTCCTTTCTGATACATTATTTAAAACCACAGAAAACACAATTGTCTGTGCTGATTCTGCTCAACAGCTGGAATTTGAAAGATTGATCAAGTATGTGATAAACCCATTTACTTGGAAAATGTTTTTCTAGCAGTCAAAATGATACTGTGTCAGTACTGGTTCTCTACCTGTTAAAAAACTGCACCATGTTAATCAAAATAGACAACACTTTCAGTGCTAACCCAACTACGTGAAAAGCAGTTACACCTCTGCATCAAAGCACACCAAACCAAGCCTGACTCAAGACAGCATTATCAGGAGCCATGGGAAAATTTGTTTCTGAGCAATTGTCTGTTCGTTTAAACTGGAATCTTCTGCAATGAAAAACTCTACCTTGCAAGAGTGATAAGCAGTCAGCTCATGTTTAAGTCACTGGAAGCAAGAGGCAGTCAGTACTTTTGGACATAAACTCCCTAAGGAATAAATTATAACAGAAGAAATCCAGTGGGGCTGCCACTACATTTAAAGACAAAATTCCCATTGAGTTCAGCAAGACAAAAGTAGGCTTTGATACACGTTCCACACAAACTTGCATCAGACTTTGGTCTGTCCCCAAAAGGGGCAGAGTTGTGACAGCCCTCACGAAACGGAAGGGAAAGGGATACTAGAATTGAAGACACTTTCTGCCTGCAAACAATACTATATTCACTGGGAACTTTTTTTTAACACACACACACACACACACACACACACACTGGAGCTTAACTCTGTAACAAGCTGAAAGCTGCAACTGTACTTGCTACCAGCAAATGCGGTCCTTTAAAGTGTGGCACAGAACTCACTCCCTTTCCATTATGAAGCAAAATTAAAGCATCTTTTCCACTGTAAACCCTGACCAGAGGAATTTAAAAGAACTCTACACTTTGGTCCCCACATGATGAAAAAGAAGTTAGCCCCCAGTGTAGCTGTAAGCTCCTCTGTTCTCTATGCCAGAGATAAGTGATGAAAACAAGATTGGAGTGTGGACTCAAAACTCTACCAAAGCAGTGGCAAATATTATTTTTTTATTTAATAAAATGCTCAAACATTTTGCTCCAGCCCATGGACCCTGCATGCTTAGGAATCCAGAGTACCACAAAGGAGCCCTTATCTCATCAGTATGATATTGCACATGTCTCTAGGAAACTATCTAACTGCTCATTAAGAAACTACAGTTCATCTGTTTTGTTAGAGGGTGGATCAAATCAGGCTGTGTTCAACAGCACAGTCTTGGTATTCTGAAATGTATTAGATTGCTACATTTGCACATGATAACTGCACTGTGTTTGGGCAATGGGTCTGAAGAAATCTCCTTCCTTAACTTCTTGTACTAACTTCATTTATTCATAAACCAGAAAATATCAGTTCCTGGATGGTCAAAACACTTACACTGTCAGTCAGTCCTTCTGGCATCCTCTTCAGCCAGGTAAGCCTTATCAGATTAGCTTTACAGAAGGGCAAAAAATTAAACTTGTGTAGGTCAACGCTGACATTCTCAAACTTGGCTGACTTATGTTAAGCTCCTAAATCCTCATTTAGTTTTTCAGTAATGTTGGAAACCCTCACACAATATAACACATAAAGACACCGTGGGAGTCAGTTCCTATAAAAATCAGAGCGGTCCTACTTACATGCTTAACTACAAATTTGGATGTCTAACTTCAGTCAGAAAAGACAGACAGCTGTAGAGAGGTGTTCACAATCTGCGTGAAAATAATCATGTATGGAAAGCTCTCATTCCTTCTATGGAAGCTCAATAATCACAGGCAATTACATTCCATTTCTCCAGCAAAGAACTTCCAGAGGACACTTTACTTGCTGTAAGTTCCTACACTGTGCAACTTACAAGATGCACCCAACCCCAGCACCCAAAAGAAAAGAAACCACAGCTACTGTTCAGTATATTTTTCACTCTGTATTTTACCAACATGCAGAAGGACAATTAACAGCAACTAATACATTTGCAATCTGGGTGCTCTGCAGAAGAGGTGGCCGTGAGCAGGTGGCTGGTTCATAAGCTTGCAAAGTGCTGGTGCCTGCCCTGCTCTCCAGGAGGCCAGAGACATGTGGAGCATCAGGGGAACCCCAGTGTCTTTCTCCTCAGCACACATAATATACACATGTGAACCAACACCAACACAGCAATGCTCCATCTACTGCAAACCCATGGAAAATTCAAACTTTAGGCCCTAACTCTGCCCACCCCGGCCCCACTGTGCTTAGCTGAGGTAGTGCATGTTGTGTGTCATGTTGGATCACTGTGCTCGCGAGGACATCCGCAAAAGCCAGGCCTGAGAAAGTGGGTTAAAAGCTGTGCATTTCTGGTATGCCACAGAACATCCTCACGTCTCCGACTTCCAAATTGGATCCACATTGTTCCCCTAGCACAGTCTAACATTTCCCAGGCTCCAGAAGGTAGGGTCGGGCCCAGCCCCCTGGCAAACTACTCAAATCCATCACCCTCTGAAGGACCTGAAGCTTAATGCTATCATTCAACACAGATTCAGACAAACCAAGAATGGGAGATCTGTGGATAAAACAGAAGCACAGTGCTTAATTTGGCTGAACAGTCTTTAATACTGCCTATTTCTCATAAGTATGTGCATGTTAATTAAAAATATTTCATAATCTGGTAATGTTTTGCTTGAATGGCTTCTGGCAAGCCCCATGATATGCTTGAGCTTTTAGGGGATAAGGCAATGAAAAATATTACAGGTATCGGATTCAGTACTGAAAGGGGCCAACATTAAAATGGCCAAACATCACAGTTTAAAAAGATAAGATGGGAGGGATGTAGTAAGAAGAATCAAGTACTTTTTGTATTATTTTAAGGTGGCAACATGAGGTTTATTTCTTCAAGAGATGGGATTGTTTCTCAAGGAACTGAGCCAAATCCAACAAAATGCTAACAAGACACAGACAATAAAGCACTGCCAGTGAGTTTAACAGATGTTTTTCAGCTCACTTAGTTTAACCTGTCCTTGCCTTTGGCAGAAGACTTTTGAGTTTAGTAAGACAACTAGGATTTCATAGCAATACTAAACAAACATTTTATAGAGAACATAGAGAAAAAATGTTTCTGCATGCTCTGTGCGCCATTTATCCGAGATGGACGATGGATGTTTCCCTCACCTTCCTCTGTTTGAAGGATACAACTAACAGAGCACAGTTAAGCCACTACAAAGTGCTTCTGAAAATCTTGCCCTTAGTATGTTCCAGTGTTTCTCTTCACACTCCTCCAAGATGGTAATCTATTTTATTAAACAAATAATCTACACTGAAACTAAAACAATCTATTGCAGATATTTCTTAATCAGCTTCATCAAGCTCAAGTGAAAAAAACATTTAGGTCGTTTAAAGAGTTCCAATATTTGCATTTAGTGGATTATTAAGTAGGAATTAAACCATGTTCCTGGCATAGCTGAGATTTGATGAATAAGAAATTAAAATGTCTACATTACATCTTAACAAAATTCAGAGTTGCAGCCTTAATAAAATATGATCATGCAATTTAAGCATGCAGGATATTTTGCTGATTTTCAAATTCCATACCCAGTCCTTGTGCTGGGTATACATTAAATCACAAGACATATATTGCTTCTCTCCTGAAAGGAAAATGAAAGGGGCAGCCAGGCTAATGTAAGAGCTACCTGGTCAGAGCTGTAGAAAAGCACAACATTCTCCTGCAAGTTAGGAGTTCCTCCATGGCTAAATGTTTCTTCTGGTGCCAGTAAAGGGAGGATGTGTCACAGGGGGAATATCTGCCACTTCAACTGTAATTAAACTTGTTGCTGAGTATGATCCATGTAAAAGTAATTCTTGATCCACTTCAGCTGGTGATTATTTCCCCACGGAAAAATGAAGGACTTTTAGTAGGCACTGATGAAGGCACAGGGTTGAATACAAGCACGAAAGAGCCACTTGGATGGGAACAGGCATGTTGGAGGTTTTAATCTTTGCAAGTGTTTTAAAGCAGGATACAAGAACCTGCCTCCTTGTAAGACTACACTCAAAAGTCAATAGCACCTCACCAGGGGTTAAAATTGCATCTTTCCAGATAACTGGTATTTACCACATTACTTCTTGCAGCAAAATCATTCCTTCCTGTACAACTTTTCTGCATTTAATCTCTAAATGTGCTTAATGAAAGGCTAGTGAGCTTGATATCTTTCCCAGCACAGGTATGCAGCCACCTGTGAGGTAACTGTACATAGATGGAGACAGTGCAGTTCCAGGTATTACAACTTCAATAAAAATAAGTGTTTAGTGCAACTTCAGATGCTTTAGTGTACCACACCTGGCTGATCTACAAAGGCATGTATTTTTCCCAGGTCCAGTATGCTGACAATTCCATGTATATTCATAGGATATTGTGCTTTCAGACAGCCAAAGTGGCACCAGGTCAGTACATTAAACACCTGAGTTACTCCCCACTGTTTAAACACCAAATTCATTTATCAGCACCCTCCTGCTGGGTTGCACTTCCCCCTGCCCTGGCCCTGACAGCAGGGAGAAGGCCAAAGCAAGGTGGGGTGGGCAGCTATGATGTGACCAGAGCCTCAGGCAAGACACTGTCCCCACAGATTTATTCTTACAGATATTTTCTTAGAGAACATGAGTTCACTGGGGCTCATTAGAGACACATTAGCCAGAGGCATGGAGCACATCACTAGAAGACTTCAGTGGTCCTACATTCTCCCTGTCCAGTGGGCATCTTCCCTCATCTCACCCTTTGTCCAGAAATCTATTAAAGACATTTCATCTCTCACTGTGCTGTTCAAGCCTATGGTATAACTTCAAGCCTAGCTTAAACAATCTCCTAACTAGTGTACCACTATCACATTTTTATTAATTCTCTCCTAGTTTCAACAAAGACTAGATAGTTATGGGGAAAGTAACTGGGTGTGGCATTAGCATAGGACTTCAGATCAAGCACTTCCTCTGTAGGCTTCTTGTGGAAATCCCCACACCTTTCTGTCTGACAATTAGGTCTATCAGTACTTCTGTAAGGGCACACTGAAGAATAATGTATGCCAAAGAGCAGAGATTATGGTACCCAGGACCATGCAGGACCTACAACAACCATCTAGTCCAACTGACTAATTCAGGGATGACCAAAACTTAAAGCATGTTGTTAAGAGTGATGCCCAGGACCAACCAGTACCCATGACACACAAATATGAGAAGTTAGAGACGATGCACAGAGCATATGGGAAGTACCTGACTTCTAACCATGCATTACTTTTTCTGGCACAATAGCTCAGTTAAGCCTTTGGGAAATGAAAAGGAGGTGAATAAAACTTATATTTGGAATTGTTTTGACTGCTATTGCTTGTACTAATTGCTTTAAAAAGGATCTAATTTGATTGTTTAGATAACATTTTAGGAGAGTAAAATTAAGCACTGGGACAGGTCTTTGAACACTTGAAGATTTCCAGAGGGATTTATGGACAAAATCTTTGGTGATCAGGAACAATCCAAGTCCTGAATCAAAACGTTAGCCTACTTAGGGCTTTTCATGGTCTCTTGAAAGACTTTGGCAGACCTGGCTGGATACTTTGGTACTTAATATGCAACAGCCAGAGCGAACAAGCTTGTGAACAGCCATTAAATCACAATCAAGTATAGAGTCTAATCAAGTCTAAAAAGAGCAACATTACGTTTGAGCATGCAGTTTGTTATCAGCTGAACACATTAAACCATTAAAAGCATTCACACAGGAATCTGATGAATAATTTCATAGATAGATGATACCAAAATTTGAATATGAATACAAGCCACAAACTCACTCTGGGTTGAAATGCCTGCAACTCTCAGCCTCACAGCAGCACCACATATAATGCAGGGCACAACTGTGATATTAATGGGAATATTTAACAAAGTAGGCATCGAAACAAGAGAAGGAAATAGCTTAAAATTTCAGCTCAAGGGCCAGCAGTGTGTCAGAGGGAACACTTAAGCTACAAAACCTGCAAAGGGGGAGCTCATCAGAAATTCCTCCCTCCATCGACTGGTTTCTGTTCTCCACAGGAAAAAGATATTAATACCACATAATACCCCTGTGCTCATTTTAGGGAGATAGAGATACAGAAAAGCAAAGTATGTCTTCACCAGGGGCCACAATAATAAATACATTTAGAGGTATAATTTGTGAAACATTTGGAATCTTTCAAAAGTATTAACTCTGACAGCAACATGATGAGGTGAAGCTAGGAAAAAAAGGCAAAGGTGTTTCCTAACAGGGACCTGAAATTAGGCTCCTCAGCATTAGACAGATGTAGATTTTCAGAAATGACTACTGACCTGACTCATGTCCATTTTAGCCAGCCTTAACTAGACCTGATTTTCAGAAAGTACCACATTCTCAGTCTTTTCAAATGATCCTTTTAATAAAACCCTCAAAATCGGTCTCCAAAAATTTGAAACATTTGAAATAATAGTTCTAAATATAATTAATTACTTCTAAAGCACTTTGTTTTGCTACCTTTATTCGTTTCTGTATGACCTAGGCCTTTGGTCTTTTAAAGAGAGAAAAAGCAGCTTTCCCTTCTGGAAAAACAACGGCCAAGTTCACCTAAATACTTAGAGCATAAATTTTAGAAAATTCATTTTATTCATACAAGTTTGTCAAGTATTCCCCAAACCTCATTTTATGCTGTGTGTAGAGCTCATAGAACAAAGATGTTCAGTTCCCTGGCTGGGATGCTTCAACACTGCGTTAAGGAACAGCAACAACAAATGAGCAGGACAGCCAGCACCAGCATCCCAAAGTCTTTTTTTTGCTGAACCCAGGAGTGCCAGCTCCTGCTGCATGATAGAGCACTTTATGTCATTTCACACTAACTGTGAAAGCTGAGCTGGATATGGCACTTTGTTAAAACTGCCTCTGCTATGGAGTGTGTCAGCATGGAGAGCAGCAGCATCGTGCCCACGACAGCACACCAGGGATGTGTGTAGCTGCACTGAACTGTCAGCATTCACCAGCTTTGCTGACCAGCCTTACTAAATAAAATGTAACAAAGCAGCTCCAGTGACTTTTCAAGGTCCTGAACACAAAAATGAAAACGGAGAAGATACACAAGGAGTGACTGCTCTAAGGAAACGCATTAGGTTGGGACAAAGGGTGAGCCTCATACACTCTGACATGTAAGCTGCTAGACATCGAATCAATATGTTGTTAAAAATTAATTTGGTTGCAAAAAGTCTTTTTGGCTCACCAGATCTTCACAGACTGAAAGTTTCTACTCCTCTGTAGAAGGGTTCCCATTAGGGAATACAAAGTAGGCAGGTAGTGGAAGACTTAGTTAACAACCTGTGGACCTCAGCCCAAAACCAGATGAAGAGAATGGTTAACAAAGAAGAGAGAGAAAAAGAAAAAGCAAGAAATGAAGAGAAGAAAAAGAAAAATGAAAATATAAATTCCAAGTGATGCAGTGTATTCAGCTTGGTTACATAGTCCTAAGGGGAACACTGAGCCATGCCAAGGGCACTGAGAACTGGCAGGAGTGTCTGGCACAAGGCAGGACTGAGATTTCTAACACAAACCAAAGCTATTGCTGTTATATGACTTTACAACATAATTGAAGTGTATGCATGTATCCAATGCATGTCCAGTGCCTACTGGGAGACAATGCAAAACATTATTTCACTTGTGTTTTAACTTGGACCATGGTTGGAAAGAACAATTTCAGCTTCCAAAGGAAGAGCCACATGAACTGAGTAGTCTTCAAGGAAAACAACAACTTCAGATTGCACTTTTGCCCTCATCTCAGTGCAGTACAATATACTAAACTTTAGAAAACCTCAAAAATATCACATGGAATCCAGCTGCATATAGTGTGTATGTAACTATACTCGATACCAACACTACCACCACCAGCAACTGGATGTTAATAAATGAATTCTCAGGATAACTGTATGAACACAAGGACACATCACTATTCACATTTTACAGATTCAAAGCAGAAGCTCAGGATCCCAGAGACTGGCCACTTTGATCTGGCTTTTGTTGATCTAAAACTGCGACATCCATTATCAATCACAAAGGATCACTATTACTGTGACTTAAAGGATTCCATTTAAGCCAAGCTTCTATCCAAAATTCTCAAAAAATTACATATACTTACCTCAGGATAAATGGATACACTTTATGACACAGTCTAAACTGACACTATTCTGCAGTATTTCCACGGGATGGTTAAACTTATCCCTAATATCTGGTTTAATTCTCCTTGAAGGAGATGGCAGTCCTAACATATCCACACTACGGGCCAATGAATGGGGTCAGCCCCTGTGATCCCAGGCCTAAAGATGCTTCAGCTTAAATTCATACTTGCTTCTTAATTTGGTGTTTGGGGTGTTTTGACAGCAGGTGTTTATAAACCTCATGAGGTGGGAGACCACTGCAATGGCAGCTAAATGACAAGAAAAGTAACTAATATCCAGGCTAGCAACAAAGACAACATGAAGCTATCCAAAACCACATCTAAAAAGTCCTGCAATCCTGGATTGCAGGATAGTGGATCCTTCATTTGACACAAGTATCACCACCACAACTGCAGACAATAAATCCACTGCTATAATCACCATTTGTGCACTTTAACCAAAGAACTTTTAAGAAAAAAAGTACAAATACTGCCTACAACCCGCAGCTGAAGAGCCCTCCACCCTCCCAGCATCCATGCTCCCACAGCATCCTGCCTCATCTCACTTATCCTGCTTCTGGCCCCCTTAAACCTCTTTACCCAGCAGCAAAAGCTCAACCAGAATATGCTGAGCCACCTCCTTCCAGCCTCATCTATTACTTGATTAGAAAGTAGCTGGCACTGAATGGAGCTGGATACTTGTCAAAGAGCAAGTATGCTCAATGCACGCAATACAGTGAATTACAGGCATATTTACTTTAATTTAATCCTTATGCATCTCCTTAAATCAGGAGGTGGGAAGCATAATCTTTTCTGTATTCAAAGTACTCATATTGGTTCTCAACCATCATTCCAATAAAACAATAATGCTGAGCCTGTGGAAAGCATTTCTTGCAGTTTATATGTGCTCAGCCACTTTTTTGGTCATCATTCCACTTTTTCTCATTTAAGCTCAGGCCAATAAAATCTGAAAAGTTTATTGCATTTTCATAGATAGCAAGAGACAAATATTTCATAATACTTCTGCAAATAAACTCTTTTTCTATTCTTGCTAGGCAATATAAAAGACAAGACAATCAGCTGCCTACTGACCCTAAAATAGTTATTGGGCTTTCTCTGTGAGATGATGCAAGGATAGAAAAATGGAGTTAGATGGCAAAATCAAGAGCCAGACCATCTCCTCTAATTAACATCTCGCTAGATTTCTGGTTTCCTGGCAACTTTGGAGTTTCGGCCTTGTCAGATGGAAAGTATTTGCTTGATAAAATTTTCAGAAATTCTAATTTGCCAGTAAAACAGATTTTTACAGGGAGGAAAGAGAGAAATTAAATTATATCCTGTTTTCCTCTTTAATCAAACTGATTATTTTTTTAAAAAAAAGAAAATATAGGGGGAAAAAAAGGATAGGGTTGATAAAATATTATGCCAATTCAATCATTTATCTAAAATCTATTCCTCATTTCACATGAAAGACCCAGTGGTTCAACCCCCTCCGATACACTGTAGTATGACCTTAATCTGCATGAGTGAATCTGATTCCTTGGTTTTGCCAAAAATCTGTACACTCATTTGTGAACATAACATCAAGCATTTAATGTCTCTGCCATATAATAATGAGAAATGCCCTTTCCACTTGGCTGTTGGAAAGCTTGTAAACTTCTGAGCAACAGCACTAACACAACCCCACACAGATGGTCCAACCTCATAATATGGCCAGAGACCTCGTTGTCATATAGAAGAAATTAATGTGGTCCAGTTTTGATTACTATACTGCACTTCTCAGCATCTGAGCATGTCTGCACCATAAAACAGCAATAACTCCACTGCAGTCACAGAAAGAGAGTTGGATCCCTGGAGAAAACCCTTCACAGACTCCCTGTTCTGCTTCTGTGCCATATGGCCCAACTCACATCACAATTTAATAAATGTGAGACTATGAGATCTCTTTGGTCCCTGAATCTGACTCTGCATCCAAAAGTTTCCCCTTTGCAATAGGATGAAAACAAATCTGCTTGAAAAAAAACTTTTGGAAAGAGCATGACAGTTCCCAATTTCTTGTTCTCCCATTCAGCTTTTCCAGGCTTATTCCAGTGAAAGCACAGCATGCCTGGGCCAAATCCAATGAAAAGGTGCTCCTGGAATCATTTCAAAACTCAATTTGTGGCAAGCCAGGCACAAATCATGCTGTTAAAAATATGGTGCTCCTAAGATGACTTTGCTGAATACCTCTTCTACCAATAAGTAAGTCCTACTAAGAGACCTTGAACATTAGTTTGATAGTGTTATATAGAGCCTTGGTTGTAAGCAAAGTCTTTTATTTTTCAGAACTGCATTCTTAAATGGGCAGAATATCCTACAGGAGCTTTTGAAGCTTTACATCCATTAGCCCAGCATATACACTATCAATGGTAAAAATATTACCTGTCCCCTCACCAGACACAAGAATGATGGGTTATTCTCATTTCAGTTATCCCAAGGGCCAAATCTTTACTTTGTTTTGTTCTGTTTCCCAGCTACAAAGAACAAAACATGTCCTTCCAGTCTGGCTGACTTTCATTGGTGATTAAGGGGAGGAAGCAGAAAACCTATCAAATCTAAGGGACATGCAGCAAAAGCCAAAATGTTCACTCCTTACTGCCATGCTCGGACTAGATGAGCCCTCAGTGCCATGGCAGACCATGAGTTTCCAGACCACACTGTGCAGGGCAACTGCTGCAGCTGAACAATGACTGGAATCAGGGAGGGCAGACAGAGACAGAGAATTTTTTGCTCCTGGCAAGGCAGCAGCTCCTGCTCCTACAGACAGTTTGGTGCAGAAAGCCACTGTCCTCCCAAAGGAGAGAGATGATTGAGCAAGAGTGCAGCAGGCAGCTTGCTCTAAAGAGGCCAGAGGAGGAGGGAGCTGCTGCCCCAGCAGAACATGAGCAGAGTTCTGTGATTTCTGTCTTTCTGTGGTTTATGTCCTTCACCTCCCATGGAATTCATGTGCCAATGTTCCCCATTTTTATTTTTGCAGTTTTGAGCATCACCCAACTATGAGCAAACTTTCTGGGTGGAAATAAAACCGTGGAAACTGTTATTTAACATGCAGAATATACCAAGAGGAATCATACAGAAATCACTTTCCAGCTGGCCTTGTTCTCCCATTCATATGATAGTTTTCATATTCTTCTGGAGTTGTGCATACTCAAAGTGCTGGAATACAGATGCTGGCCACTTTAACAGAGCAAGCTCACTCAGCATCCATGACTGACCTGCAGGAAAGGCAGTCTCTCAGAGACATCAAGTGAGTCTGAAAAATCCATCAAATGTAGAGAGATTCAAAACATCATTTCTCCGGCAACTTTTAATTTCCCACTAGTTTGCTTGTTTTTTATTTATTGCAGAAAACTTGGTCCTGCATAGTTAGGAAAAAATGGCATCTTTGCCTTTTAATTTA
>NW_008672025.1:9552-24966 GCF_000695815.1 Acanthisitta chloris | reverse complement strand
TTCAGCAGAAAGGAGGTCAATGCACTAATGGAATCAATAAACTTAAGTGTGATGAAGTAACTGCCACTTCAATTACTGTATAAACTGTAAATCATTTTCAAGCGCAAGAAATGTCCTTCTATCAATAAACTATCTGTTTAAGCAATTGTTTAAAAATCAAAGTGTGATCTTGTAAACATTTCGGGGCTCAGTTACACTGTACATCTTACTCATAACCTCTGCCTAGTCCTCACTGCTTATTCCTTATTGACTTAGATTCAGAACAGAGTAAAGACAAACTGAAGGACCATTTACAAGTAGAAATTGTGGCAATGGTCTCTTGCTCCCCACTGCTTTCCTTTGCTCCTTAGGCACAACTGGATGCTGTGACAGTAAACATTTCTTCCCAGAAAACTGGGAGCAAACTTGCCTACTCCAAGCCACTGGTGCTGTCTAGAGACAGTGCACCATCTTCAAACAAGCTCTCTGCAAGCTGCTGTCACTGCCAGAAACTCCACAGGCTGATCTGCTGTGTGCTCGTATGGACCAATGGCCAAAAACTTCTGCTCAGCTCTACATGCTGCACAGCCCTGTATGACATATCTCTAACTCAGGAAGCAAAGTCACAGGCATTTTTTCCCACCATGGAAGTTCAAAATATGTTCCCTAGGTGACAGGAAGCCTTGTCTGTCTAAGTTAAAGAAATATTGTAGCATGATATAGCATGACCTCCTCATTCCCCAGTGAAGTGTATCACTCACTCACTCTTTCTCAAAGCCTGGAAGATGGCTCACTGGCATGGAAAAGCAAGAGCAAAAAAATCCAGAGAGAGATTAATACTGTTTAAGTACTATATACATAGTGGTATGAGGATGCACAGCAACCTCTAGATGCAACAAAAGCTTATCATCCTCCAGCCCAGGACAGATAGGAGTTATTCCACAGAAAGTGATAACCACTGGCAACACTAATTATCTAGCCTGAAGCAGAACATATGTGGGATCACAGACTACTGAAGCATAGATTATTAGACAAGTGGAGCCAATGCTGTCTCTGTAAACTTTTTCTAAAGATCTGCTACAGCTCAGCAGGCAAAATAATGAGCATCAACCCTGCTTGTGGTGAACTCCCCTTTGCACATTGTAGAACTTCAAAACTCGGTTCAAACTTGGGATTCCACTGCACTTTGTGCTGCAGAACTGCATGATAAAGAACTGCCTTTTCCCTGAAGTTTTAGCTGAATAAATTAAAAGGATCAAAATGAAAATAAAAGGGAGATTATCAAGGTCAAGGAAGAGGCTGATTACAAGAGTTATTCAAAAATCAAATCTGGTTGTAGTAACGCCAAAGTGAAAAATGGAGCCTGATGGCCATAGCATCACTTTTCCCCATCACAAAACTCCCACAACTCTAAATGTACCCACACATTCAACAGGATCCCACACTATCTCAGCACTAAATTTCCTGACTCTCAGCAATGTGGCAGACTTAAAATCACAATAGCAACTCCCACTGGCACAATCTCCTCTGTTCTTTGTCTCCAAAGTTTCCCATATTATTTTCAGAACCTTTGTTATAAATTTATACATTTCACCTTTGTTTCTTCCAACAAGAATACTGTAAGCTCCAAAAACTTCCTGGCTGTATTAAAAAACAGTCCAAACAGTAAAAAATGTCAAATCCAGAGCATCCTTTAATTTTCAGCGAAACTACCTAAATGCTAAGTATTTAATGATGTCTGTTGAAGACCCAAGACCTCTTGCTTCTGGGATGATAAGGCTTCCTTCAGCACTCTCCTCTAAAATACTGACTTTGCACAGCCCTCAGCTAGTGAAGTCTTTGGACCCTACCAGTGGTAATTCTCATATTACAGCTCTTAGTGCTCCTTTACAACACAGGTCCCCCAGGACAGTGTACACAGCTGCTGATAATGCTTCACTGACCTCTTTAGAAATATATGGGAAATACACAGTTCCATACCTTCAGCATTTCAGTTTCCTCATGCTTCATGGCAAGCCCTGTATGTTTTCAGTCTTCTTCTACCAAAACAGATGTCAATAGCAGTCTATAAACCCTACTCAACTAGCAGTGTACAGCATACAAGGCAGTGAGGCATTCTGCTACACATGAACTGCACCAGAAACAGTCACCTAATGCTGTGTGAAATTACCACAGCATCCCTGTGTGCAGAGCAGACACACTTTGCTCACTGGTGTCTCCTGCACCACTGGTTCCTCTTCAATAGCCTTTCCTCAACAGCTTCATCACACTGTCAGTAGTGATGGCTTGGTATGGGCACCAGCAATGTTTCTTCTTGGTTCTGCTCAGCACTTCTACTTATGTGAAAAATTCAGTTTAATTCTTGCCAACAAAGCTCATGTACATTGCTGTTTTTTACTTCTGTTCTCCAAATGTCTCTGTTAGAAATTCTGCAGTTCTGAGGGTTTAAGCAACACTCAGTTTTACCTTAACTCAGTGTCTCGTCTTGGTAATAATTTCATACTGCTCTCAGAAGATGTTTTGATTCACCAGCAGAAAGGGAATCATGTAATCACCTATGTTATCAAATCACATTTGTCACTTTTTCCTGTAAACACCCAGAAGGAATTTACTTCACTCAATAAATTCCAGATATCTGCCTAGGAAGACACAGAGGCACTTAAATGCTGTGCAGTAATAATAATAAAGTGAGAAACCTGCCTCTGAACTCCTATGTTTAATGTACTAACATCTCCTGAATATTATTACCTGATTTACCATAGCATCTATATGCCCTACACCAAGACCAAAATACTAAGGGACGCATAAGGGACTGTTCCAGAAGCACAGATTTCACACTGGCCACATGGGAAAAAGCCACACAGAAAAGTAAACATTTAACCAAGGCAACAGAGGTCATTATTTGCAAATATTTCAATGATTTTCTGGGGAGAAAATAAAGGAGAGGTTAACCTAAAAAATATTTCAAGTGAGACATAAATAAGTATATACACATGCACACAGAGCTTCGGATTTTAACAGAACTTGTCTTTACCAGTTGTGCATTTTGCTTGTATGAAATTTACCTATAAATGTCGATAATACAGAAATATATTATGAGGCTCATGCAGAATGAAGAATTAAGGATGCAGGGGGAGATTAAAAAATGCCAAGTGTCAGGGCAATAAATAGGAGAAATAAAGAAAAAAAATTGCTGAAGACCAGGAGAGTGCCCAGCAGTAAAAGTGCAGTGAAGCAGAGGTGGGAGGAGGTGTGGAAGGCCATATGCTGTGTGCCCATATGCCAGTGTGGAACAACATCCAGGCAATGGCATGCAAAACCCAATGGCACCATGCAAGCCTTGAAGCAGATGCACTAATTCAAAGCAGAGTTTGCCATGTAAAGCAAAAGCCACAGAAATACAAGAGAGTGCCCAGCAGTAAAAGTGCAGTGAAGCAGAGGTGGGAGGAGGTGTGGAAGGCCATATGCTGTGTGCCCATATGCCAGTGTGGAACAACATCCAGGCAATGGCATGCAAAACCCAATGGCACCATGCAAGCCTTGAAGCAGATGCACTAATTCAAAGCAGAGTTTGCCATGTAAAGCAAAAGCCACAGAAATACAAAAATTCATATTTAAATACTCCTTTTTTTACACATTATTTTGGTCAGCAAGAAAAATGATTCAACTCATGGAGTTTACCAATAAAATTAACAAAGCAATATCTAGAAGACATGTTTTGGAAAAGGAATGCAGCAGGGGACAGTCTCTTCCAAAATTTTCTGTTAGTCACCTCTGGATACAGATTTCTCCAAGTGACTCCCTCAATGTGGGGTGATGGATAAGGGATTGGGCCAGCAGAGAGATGTCATGCAAAGCATGAAAAGGAAAGACTGCAGAGCTACTATTACCCAAATCAGTTCCCTCATCTGCTTTAACACAAAGCCACACGAAGAGCTGTGGTGACAAAGCTAAGTGAAATGCAACAGGTGCCTGGAGATGGAGAAAGGTACAAGAAGAATTTAGGTGGTATTTTAACAACGAACAAGGCAACAGAAGAATACTAGTAAATAAGGTGATGATAAACATCATCCTCAGATTCTCAAACCAGCCATAACTTCTGAGATTGTTTCACTTGCTTCCAGAAGAACTAATGGAATTTGGGGTGACACCAGATGACCAGAAAAGGATGAAAATTCAACTTTTATAAAAGGAGGAGAAGGGGTAGGAGAGTTCTGGAAAGCACCAACTAGTCAGTGTAGCTGCAATTCTCAGAAAAATTCTAGAAGCTGTCACTAAATAAACTGTGTGCAAGCAATGAGTGAAGTCCAATTGAAATTCTTAAAAGCAAATACTATAAAAATTATCTAATTGCCTATATAGCAGAGTAACAGGGTTTAGGGATAACAGAAAGGCAACAGGTGCATCTCTGTATCGAGTGGTTTTGCAAGGGAACATGTCCTTAATCTGGTATTGTTTAACATTTGGGTGAAGTGGCTGTGCTTATTAAACCTGAGGATGACACCAAGCTGAAACACACAGACTGAGGTACAGGATGGAACTCAAAATGATCTTCACAAATTGGAAAAATGACCAGTAATGACTGATGACAATGACTGAGCATAAATACTCAAGTACACATAATCAGAGTAGGCAAGAGCCAAGTACTCTCAGCAAAAGAAGAGCTGAGAGTGCTAATGAATCATGAGACACTAACGTCTCCTGCCTTTGTTGTAGCAGCACAGCACCTTAAGGTAATGGATAAAGAGGATGCAAGACACATGCAGACTGTGAGTCTCAGAAAGGAAACTTCTACTTCAGACCAAAGACCACAGTTGGACGATGCCAGAGCATCACAGGACTAATGCTGATTAATTGGAAAGAGTCTGGAAGAACACAATAAAAATGATGAGTAGGCTAGAAAAGCAGCAGTAAGTGAGCAAACAAGGAAAGGATGGCAAAGCTGAGGTTATTAAATCTAAAGAATGCAAGACATAGGAGAAGCATAATAAAGGCTTTAAGAGATATTAAAGCTTGATGAAAAGAGACAGGGAATAAACTTTTTGCCATATCCCTAGTGGGTAGGGAAATAAATAAACTGAAGCAAGTCAGATTTAAATCAGACATTAAAGAAAATAGTCTAACACAGCTGGCCAGGTTCTTCTTTATCATGGTAAATTCTCTGCAGTTCAATTCTCCACAAACAACTGCAGTGAAACCAGCTGAGGGTTTGTACAGGTCTGGAAATACTCTGTTTAAGGCAGCACTGCTACCCAGAGAAACAGGCAGCAAACTGCACATTGAGGAATCTGCTTCACAATATACTGATTCAGAAGCAAAGCTACTTCCCAAAATTCACACCTCTGTGCTGCTCTGGCCACTTATTCTCAGTCCCTTTTCTGTGTTCAATCTGTCTCAGCTGTGTCAGTGCAATGGCTACAGAGCTGCACCAAGCACCAGTACACTGAAATACGGGAACTTATAAACAACCTCAAGCTCAGAGGGGGCTTTTTAAGAGGGCTAGAACCTGGGAGAATGCAAACTCAGTGTACTGCAAAGCATCCACACCTGTACAATAGTCAGGTGAACCTCAGTCAATCCCATAAACAGCACAGGCATACCATGCTTTACACTCTAGAGCTGCTTGCATCCAAAATCTACACAACAAGCTCACATCACTCAAAACTGAGCTGGGATTATACACCCACCACAAACTTCCACGTTTTTTATGGCTTTGTACCAGCACTTACAGGACTACTTCATGCCCTGTACAACTCTACTGAGAGCAGCCAGCCAGCATTTCCGTAATCAAAGTGGAACACTACGATGACATATTTTAAAATTAAAACATTAACACTACTTTCTCTTGGACACTCCCAAGTGAATGGTGGCACTTCCACCCTTTTGCAGTAAATTTCAAAGCAAGTATTCTTTGAAACTAAACAGATTATGACCATCAGCAATGCTAATGCCATAGTCATCAAATAAATCTTTGACAGAACATAAATAAAAATCCCTGTCAACAAGACACATACTGAGGCTTATTAGGGCTATAATTATAAGCAGAAGGTAGGTAACACTATCTAAATATTTAACCTTTTGGAGCTCATTGCTAGAGTACAACAGTCAATGTTGTACAACATGCATGTAGTTCCCTCAGGCCTTCCAGAACGTCAGTTACAGTGATTACAAAGCAGGTAGCTTAAATTTGTTGTCTAAATAGCTTAGCAGTTGACCCTGAAAGTAACTAAATATGAAGGCATAGTTAATATTATAGACACACAGATTACATTGCTAATACAGCTCTAACAAAGGGGAACAGGAACAAAGAACAATGAGAGTCATGTGAAAGATTCAGGAATCAAAACTAGGTCTTAATACATGATAATATCACTTTGCTAGAGCACAGATATCCCTCATTGTATATTGAAGAGCTCGTGTGGCAATTATTTTAACCTAAATAAAACTTTCACAGTGCTCCACTGATTTGTAATTCTTCTGCTCTGGAGAAGTAGTCACATTCCTTCTCAAACAGTTTAAATACTAATTATTTCTTTGCTGAAACCTGCTGTGAAACCCATCTCTAGAAGGGGCCGTGTAAAAGCACTTTCAATATTTCTGCTGCTCAAAGAGCAATATCTTCATCCGCTTCAGTGATTTTCTACCCAACAGGTATAAGACTGAAGTAATGAGCATTATAAAACTTAATACAGTGCCATATATGTTTTATGGTTCTGTAGATCCAGATCAGAGAACATCCAGATTGTTTTTACAGAACTAATGCCAGGCACATTTCAGATTATTATGTATGCAATTATTCTAAGAAATGAGTAACTCTTACCAAACTTAAATTAAAAAAAAAAAAATAGAGAAAAATCATCTTAAAAATACCAAACATTCTTTAAGGAAGGTAAAATTTCCCAATGATTTTTAAATTAGGTGTTATTATGGAAGAAAAATTATATATGTATCAAAATTAAAAGTGGCTTGGTGAGAAGCATATTTCACTAATGCAAGTATGAGGCATGAAAAATGTATGAGAATGAAACACCCTTCATAATGTTCTACTGTTTGTACAGCAGAGCATTTAAAAAGCAACCATGGAGGACATAAAGCCACATGAAAGCTCTGGATAAGGGACTGCAAAATGAGATTCCCTTATATCAGACTAAGATCAGAAAAATAACTTTCCTGTGCAGATCACCTTTCTTTCCCTTCTGTTTAGCTATGGTAAACATATGATCACACAAATTTCCAGAGTATCCAAACACTTCATGATCTTTGATGTTGCCCTTAGAACCAAACAGCCAGAACGAGACTTCTGTATGAGACATTTAGATAAAGAAAGATTCAAGCTGCCTGTTCCAGGTTGAACAGAAAGCCTCTGGCAGTCCCACGAACCAAAAATGTTTCTCCTGAAGCCCAGAAGATGCAGAAACAACCATACCTGCCTTGCTTGCCATTTCTAAAGGAAATGTTGCAACCCCTGACAGTCCTCTGTAGAGAAATCACAGCTCACCTGAAGTCTGTCTTTGAACTGACATAGAAGCTATGGAAACAGAAGCTTATGCTGTTGGCAACCTGAGCAAAAATTTCCTACTTTAGGAATTTACTTAGAAGACAGACTAGCTGTGGATCAGCTCTGGACTAAATGGTTTGAAAAAAAGTACCTGATGTCCAAATATCTTGATTAGAAAGCAGTTCAAAGTTTGTTCAACACTTCATTTCCATCAAACACTATGTTTCTTCTTTATTCAGTTTCTGCTCCTTATCAGGAAGTTCCAGCCTGGTGTAATCAGGGAGCATTAGCTCAATATTGGCCAAGTACAGCAAGAAGATTTCCCAGGAGCACAGTTCCCTGACAGCAGTGCCATAGTTAAAGCTGACATGAGTGGACAGTCTTCCCTCAGCTCCTGGAAAAGAGTAGTGCAGGGACTGCCCATTCCAGACCAACTTAGAAAATTTTGCCAGAGAACACACTATATTTTATTTATATCTGTTTTCTTAAAGAACAGCAGCTCAAACTCTAAATCTACAAACTATATAAGCAGAGTAAGTGCCTGAAACCACCTCCACATACAGAACATACACAAAACCAAATTTCTATGTGAAAACAAAGTTGGCTGAGACCAAATTTTATCACTAAATCCAAAAACACCTCTCCTGAAGAGCAAATCTTCAATTCAATTAATCTGTGCTTGGACAAACACATTTTGCATTTGGCCTATTTCTATAGAATAGAAAACCTACTGTTTCCACAGGAAAACCTTCAGCCTTCAGTTCTTGCCAGAATATCCCCTTCACATTTAAGAAACCCGTTCAACATTTTCTGATTTCAGTGCAAGGTAAATGTCTTATTTTTGTTTAATATGTCTTCTGGAAACTACTGAACATCCTCTCTTTCAATTTCTTACAGCGTGTCTCAGGCACACACAGGAACTGCTCAGGAATACACTGCAAAAAGTCTGGTTTGGTTTAGTTGTGCTAACAAAGCAGAGCCATCCCAGCTGAATTTGCCTTGTAGATAAGGTACAAGCAGCACTGCTTAGTATGCTTCACAGTTGCCTCTAACAAGGTTTGAATGAAGGACAGAACAAATACAAACAAAATTATCTTGCTTCCTATTGCACTTTAAATTTTGACAGACTGGAAACTGTCCAAATTCTCCTACTATTTTGTGGTTAAAATAGGAAACTCCAGTCTGCTACAAACAGAGAATGGTCCAATTAAGCACATTTACTACTGAAAAGTTGTCATCTCTGGAACTGCCTTGAAGCATGATGCATCAACAAATTTGCCTCATGTATATAGTGACTAAAGTTTGTGACATAAGCAAAGACCCTTCAGAATGAAAAGTGATACAAATTGCTGCAAGCTTCGCTTTCAAAACTTCTGAATGTTCCTAAATACAGCACAAATAAAATCAATCCAAACTTAGTCATTTTTCCAACATCTGTTAAGGCCTCTTAAAAAGTCTATCCCTAGGGACAATTTGTCACATCACAAAATGATGGCATTTGCACCACGACATGCTGACATTATACTATCCTATCAACAAGTAAATGTCACTATTTGTGGCATAAACACTGCCCTATGACAACCTTTTGTTAGCCTCAAGGATACCACAGACAAATATTTGACCATGTAATGCAAATAGAATCAATGACACCTTCGAGACCAAAGTGGAGCAAGTCTGTTCCCTCGTGTAAGCCAATGTCAGCTTATCTGCTCCCAGTTCTATGGTACCAGAAAAGCCACCAGTGCTATGTGCTGTGATCCAGGAACACAAAATCCCTACCTCATATCCGAACAAGAACAGTCTGACACACAAGGAGTTAGGTCACTGCAATAGTCATGCTAAATGAAGCAGTAACAGAACTCTACAGTCAACACCTTTAAGTGGTAATAGGGAAGGATGAATACCAATTAGCCTTCTAATTATTTCCTCTTTAACTTGACTATTTAAGCCATTACCTGAGTTACACAGTATAATACCCTGAAAATTTTTATTATAGAACAGAGCTGGTTTGCTGCACCACTGTTTCTTCACCAAAAGAGTGAGGGAAGAGAACCATGGGGTTTTTTTCCCCATGTAGATACAGTAATGATGCCTACTAAAACTGTGTCATTCCTCAGAATTATCAGCATGTGATTCAGAAACTACAAAAAAATTACAAATAAAATTAGTCCTGCTTTCATTGTCAGGATGATCCTCATGCTGTTAGCAGTGAGAGTTGAGAGATCCCTCGCAATGTATTTGGGGTTTAAATACCTCTTAACTAACACAGTGACTAGTAGGGTTGCAGCACCAGCCCAAGGATCTGATCCAAAACACACTGAAGCTTTGGGCTCAGTAATATCACATGGAATCATGGTCAGGTGACAGTGGAGTGCAGCAGTGAACTGGGACAATGAGACTGCACTATAGGGAGCCTTCTACAGGAAAAGGATGAGGACTCAGGTCCTGTTTCTCTCTGTTGAACTGATTGCCTGTGCAAGGAGATTGATGCAGAAATCAATTCACTCACGCCAGCTGGTTTCCCTCTACCTGCAGTGGTGGTTAGTTGACTGAGGTGTTAGTTTCCTTCAGCTGATGTGCCTTCCATATGCAACATGCTGACCCTAGTGATGCTGACCAAACCAACACAGCAACTAGAAGGATTAAATCCACAGTAAGGAAGGCAGAGGACTAAGAGAGAGTAAGAAGACCAGGAAAGTCAAAAGCCAACAACCCTCTGCTCAAGTCAAGATGCTTGGTTTCTCTAGATAAAAATCAATAATATGGAAATGTTTAGGGGAAAAAAAGAAGAGAATGAAGAATAAGAAAAAACAGTGTGGAATTCAACATTTATAATACAATTCCTGGGATATTACCTGTTTCTGTTTACTTTTCCCCATTTCATAGGCCCTTGCACCTCTTCTTTTCTATTACTGTTAACATTCCACTAACCATGAGACAAATCAAAGCCAAGAAACATAGAATCATAGAATTTAGGGGTTGGAATGGACCTTACAGGTCATATAGTCCCAACCCCCTGCCATGGGTAGGGACACCTCCTCACTGAAGCAGGTTGATCAAGGCTCATCCAGCCTGGCCTTGAACACAGACAGGGTGGGGGCAGCCACCACTTCCCTGGGCAACCTGTGCCAGTGTCTCACCACCCTCACAGGAAAAACCTTTTATCTAATATCTAACCTAAACTTCCCCTCCTTCAGTTTGAACCCATTACCCCTTGTCCTATCATTGCAGTTCCTAACACAGAGTCCCTCTCTGGCTCTCTTGTAGCCCCTTTGGAGTTTGAAAAGTTCTTTCCATAATGGGTGAAATTTAAGCCAATGAAATGGTGCTGCTTTACCCTAGCTGAGAAATGCAATCATGGCTCAGGTTCTCATGGAGTCTACAGACAGACCATTAGATTCAATGTTTTTATTGATGTCCTTCCATACAATGTTAAAAATTAAAAGAAGCACTTAAAAATCATGAACTATTTGTAAATTAAAATCATAAAGATTTTCAAAATTCACCTTCAGCACTTCTTAAAATCTAAGAAACTTGATCTTGCCTGTTTAATAACAGGTCTTAAAATAACTTAAGAGAAGAGGATTGATTTTGTTTTCACCTGTTTTTACTGAAGAAAAACCTACCTTAACTATGCCACACAAACTTGGAACAAACAAGCAGAATTTCTTGTATGTATCAAAACAAGTTTATTATACAGCACAGCAGAAGATCAGCTGGTTTAAAGTCAAACACTGAGACATCAAAGACATACTTTCATACATGAAAAGAGTGAGACATTTGAATACTCTCAGGTAAACTTTCATAAATTAAAAATGAGACTCACTTGTTGATAAGAACATATACTCTATTGTTTGTGTACCAAAAAGAATAATGGCTTGAATTTAAATTTAATCCTGGCTCAGATGAAGTTGTCCATTGAACGAACATTTATTCAACTTTAAATAACCAAGGAGAACATTCAGGATACTTTGCACTTTTTCCATATGGCAGTACCATCATCCACACTTCTAAAAAAGAAGCTTTAATAAATTCCATACAAACAAAAAGACATCTAAAAACTATTTTTGCCATGCATCTTTCTTCCTAGAGACAACACTCACTCAAGAAAACAGTATCCTTTAAACATCCCAAATTGGTGAGAAACAGTAGAAAAAATCCACTGAATTTGTAAATTATGTGTCGATAGAGCTACTTGTTACTTTATATAATTTGTTTGAATGTAAATATTACTTAATTCAATATAGTAAGAAAGGGGTTTGAAATTCTAAAATGTAGGTACAGATCCACAAAATTTAAATCACCCAGAGAATACACCCCAAAATTAGAACTGTTTTAGGTTTGTGGAACAGATAATGTAATCAATAGAAATCCAGTACTAGCAATTTTTTCTAGCTGCTGTGTTTAAGCATACAAGCTCATCTTCCCTCTCATTTTCATGTTTATAAACAAAGTATGTTTCTTGCACCTGTAAAGCTTTTACAGTCACCCCTGAGCCACAAATTGCTGTTGGCCAGAAAAACTGTCTGGTAAAGGATCACAAAATATTCATCTGAGTCAGATGCTCTTCCCTAGATATCCACAGGTCTAGCCTAGTACAGACATTCTTCTGTTCTTCTTACAAGTCATTCCCATAAGACAGTATCAATTTCGTGTTAGATAAAAGCACTCTAAATCTGTTCATCTTCTTTCAGTCCATGAACTGTGGTGACTACACAGCGAGTGCACTTGCATCACAGAAATAAGCTATGCCAGAAATCAAGACCTCACACTTTTCTGCTTTTGACTCCCTTGTTTTCAGGACTCACCTAAAGCCACAGAGCTTGGATACAGGAGCTGCACAATTTCCCTTCTATGACAGCTTCAAACCCATTTGCTGTCTCTACTTTCCTCAGCTTGTGTTTGTTTTCAAAACAAGCTTCATTCATTTCAATTCCTGCAATAAGCAAAAGCTTGTAAATATTTAATTTCATTTAAAGGAAAAAGATTTCATTGTCTATCAGTTGCAAAAAGTAGTAATGAGGCATACTTGGCAAAGTCACATCTCAGAATGACATCACCCAAGAATCAGAACGACAGGCACTAGTATCTGACCTTAACCCACACAATAAAGTCCACAGTTAACAGGCATTTCAGAAGTTGTATTTTGTTCACAATACTCATTTATACATTAAATCTAACAGTGAACAGATTATGATCATTTTTCAGTGGTATATACCAGTGATAGGTAGTATACAAAATCTTATTAGATGCCATGTATGGATCACAGAACTGAAAATGGAATTTTCAGTGTTTCATTCCTAGTTATGATTATTTAAACTTACAGCTTGACACAGAATTGTATTTCATTTTACGTCCCCAGTCCAAAACTAACTCTAGGTAAGTATCAGAGATCACAACTTTCAGCCTGGGGCATGAGGTGAAATACACTGCTCCTGGGCCACTTTCAATCAAGATGATGCATTTTGGGGACAACTGTATTTCCAAACATCTGCTATTGCTATCCTCTAGAGCTACAGATACTGCCATGAACACAAGATTTCTGGGAGTAGTGTCTCACAGTCCGTCCAAGCCTGCAGACAACATGTGACCAAGTGTGAACATCTATTTTCACTGGAATGGCAACTCCCAAACTGATGACATGTCAGTGTCATTACTAACCATGTCTTTGAAGATTTTTTTTTCCAGGTGGAATGGGGAAGATGATGCTATTTAAGCCCTCAGGGGTGAGAAATGTGATTTAATACAGAGAAGGAAATGAAGGAAGAAAACAAAGGAGAGACAGAGACAGAGAGAAGAAAGGAGGGAGGAGGAATGAGACATATCAAAAAGCAGACAGAAATGTAACAGAAACAAAGGACAGCTGCAAAAGTCGCCTAAAGGGGAGCAGTTTCTCACTGAGTGATAGTGACTGTGACAATCCGGTTCATTTAATAAATACAAGTCTGTTTAGTGACTACAAAAATAAAAAGCTTGCATATTTTGTGCAAACCATCCACATACAACAGACTGGGGATCAAAGACTATGAAGTCTTTATATTATTTCCTGGCACAGAGTCTATGCCTAAATGTGAATTTCAGCGCTCTCATCTCAATGGGTTTGACTTCTGAGCTGTCAACCCCTGTGAAACATCACACTGGACTGAGTCCTGCTCCCCCAGGAAGCCTCGATATACTGCACAAAGTACAGCAATGCAATAACCAGACTTGCTGGCAGTTTCTGCAAACAAGATAAAAACTATATCCTTCTTTACATTCCCATCTTCAGGAACAGTCTCTTCACAGTCACGAGTGTTAGAGCCAAGATGTAATCCCTCACAATAATATGGACATTGATTCAAACAGGAAGTGGAGGCTCTTCTTTTCATGCAGCTCCAGTGTTCATAAAGCATCTCTTGCCTCAGTAGCAGACACAAAAGCAGCCTGAACATTCCTGCGTGCTTGCAGGCTGATCAAGCCTAACCAAGTCCACCCGCTGTTGAGGCAATTTGCCTTTCATTCAATTCTTAAGTTGTAGCAGTTCGTGCCAGTTTAAGAAGTGGCTTTTCTGCATTTTAGCTAAACTACAAAAAAAAATAATTTTATACTGAAAATTTACCAGCCAACAAACCAGTTCTCACATGGATTATATATGGCACCCTGATACTGGTCATCTCACTCCTCACCCCCAAGGGTTTTTAAATCAAGAAATAGAATACAGGGCACAAGGTGCTTATACAACGAATTTTTAAAAATCTCTCTTAGGATTCTCCAGAGCAATGAGATTATTAAAAGGAAACCAAGGTTCAAAGCCTTCTAAATGTAGCCCACTTTGTAAAAAAACATCTGGTTTAAAGCAGTTGGAAGAGGAGGAAGGAAGGAAAAGAAGATCTTGTTAGTGGCCCTCAGTGCTCTGCACAGTAGCCCTTGAGAGATGCTGCATGAAGATGAACATATGTATTTCATTATGAACTGGAAACGTGTTCACTAAGCTACATCGTACAATTTTTAAGCAGAGGTGTCTGATTCAGTGTGTATGCAGGCAATGTGTTCCTCCTGCATCTTCCTTCACAGAAGCTGGTAGGAGCTTAATCAGTGAATCACAAGGTAAGGTCTCACAGAGGTACAAAAATGCTATTCAGCTGATGTGCAACACACTTTCTTGCTTCTCTTTTTACAGTGGTTTTACACAGTGTTTAATAATAATATCTGTGACCCAAGAGAAATTTAGAACATTGACAGTGGGCTGCTTGCCCCAAAAATATAGACACTTCTGCTCCATCCACACATCCTCTTTCCTCCTGCATGTGCTCAGCAGCACCTCGGTGGATGTCACGTACAAGAGAGGGAAAAAGAAACTCTAGATTCTTTCAGATTTGGTTTTCCTACCAGGCTGGGAAACTTCAAAAGCATAGGATCAGATCTGAACTGACTCCACTGGTATTGGCCTCCCTCACCCAGAGGGAAAGAAAACTCAGAACCACCAATAGTAACAGCTTCCCAGTTCTCTACCCTGAGCACCAGCACAGCCAAGGGCACCCAAGAGTTCACTGTGAGTCCTCTGCAGCCTGCCACTGGTGCTCAGGACAGCTTTAACTTTGAAGCCACCCTACTTCCAACATAGATGCTTTGCACAGTTTCTGCTCAGCTTGCAGTTCTCACTCAGGGTAAAGAACATGTTTCAAAACTGCTCTCAAGGCAGCTGAGACCTTTTGACACGCATGCCATTATGTGGTTGGGTAACAGGCAGGGAAACACAGGAAACCACTGATTAAAAGCCAAACAAATTAGCAAAACAAGGAATGGCCTTCTAAATCAAAAGCTGCAATTCTGATGAAGTCCTAGTGCCTGTGGGGGGGCATCTGAGCCTGGGAGAAGAAAGCTTTTTCTATGCTCTAACCACATGAAATACTACAACACTGAAGACTCCAAAGTCCTATGCATAGCAATTAAACTTG
>NW_008672025.1:0-9528 GCF_000695815.1 Acanthisitta chloris | reverse complement strand
TGATGCAGCCAAATCTAATATGAACTATTAGAACTAGTCTCAGCAGGGCCCCACAGAGTGCTCAGGAAGGGCACAGAGGGATCACTCTCAAAACCAGCTGGGAACCCAGAAGTATATTCATACCCACCTGCCATGCAGTAGGATACTGACATTGCTTTAGTTAAGAATCATCAATAGGAGAGCCTGTAAGTACAAACACACAAATATATAACAGATCCTAATAATTTGATTTTGATTTCCTTTCCCACTGGGGAAATTACTGCAGGTTGAGGTGAGGTGGGAAAGAGAGTATTAGTGTTTCTCTGCCATCCAACTACACATGCTTCGGAGTCTCCAGCATCACCAGCCAGGTCCCTGGGCAGCTCCAGGCATTTGCTGCTACAAATCTCCCTGCAATTCACCTCATGAGCTCTGCAACAAGCTGATTGTTGGAGCACATTATACATGTACTACATTCACTTGGGTTCCCATCAACTTGTGGTTGTAATTGACAGGTACAGATCACCATGCATCCAGAAGGTAATCCACCTGTTTCTGCACATTGCTTTTGTTTGTTTTATCTCTGTTTTATGTCTCATCTACGGAGCCCCTCAAAAACCATGCATAAAACAGAGCTGCCCATACAAAAGGGGTTCATGAGTTCCCTTAGGGTTATACTCTTATCTCCACCTATGTAAACACTGATGCCTACTTAGGCTGAACACCCAAAACAAGAACTGAGAGAAGCCTATTGTGCTATCCAGAAATGGCAAGATTTAACGAGTACTGCAGCAGATTCAGATGCCTTAGACTCACAGATAGTTCCTCTGAACAGAGCAAGTTACAAGGTATCTTTCTGCTAGCAAACACAGGAAAAATATTGTATTGTACTTAAACCCTGGAGGATTTTATAGCAACCTGCTATCCCCTGATACAATTGTGTTTTCAATGAAGAAACAGCTATTTCTTCACAATCAGTCACATGTACCACTGTGAACCACAGTGAAACAGTGCCTGAAGCTCAAAGAGTGATTCCAACATACTCCTCTCACCCTCCAGCTCCATCCCCTTGGGCATCTGTCTTGCAATGACAACTGCTGGTGGAGGGAAACATGGGAATATATTAACCATAACTAGGCTGTTCTTCAATACCTGAGAAAAACATTTCTCTACCATAGCTCAGTTAGGGAGGCCAAGCTACACACTGCTAAAATTTACAGGTGGAACAGCTCAATCATCATTATTACTTCTTGGTATTACAGAGGACCTTGATGATACCAACTCAGAGCAGAACCCCAGTACATATCTTGCTCACAAAATGAATGGGGGAAATAAAACATTAAATATATCTACTTCATCTACTAGAACAGACTTTTAACAATGTTACTGCACAGAAGCCACAAAAATTACCTCTGTTTTTTTGGTCATTTTTGCTAATGACCAAATTATTTAAGTGTTTTTATGACTTATCTTTAAAAAAAAATAAACCTGAACTATTTACTGATCTGTGGTTTTCTTTTTGGAAAACACAGATAATCATGAGGACATTAGAGAGATTTAGAAGGATGCCAGAAATGAAGAATAATCTCTGTCTGTGAGGACACTTCTAAAAATGTGCCAGTCAGATACACAGTAGGTAGGTACTATTATATGTAGGCACAGTCCTATCCAGATGCTGCAATTAAAGAGCTAGCAAAAGTGAGTTATAAAAGAAAAATTTTAAGGTCAAAATAAATGTTAGTCAGAGAAATAATTATTAATCTACAAAAGCAGGAAAGATACAAACACTGAGGAAGCACAGTTATTTCATTATAGCAGTAAGCAAAGACAGAAAAAAAATCACATTAAATACCGCGTAAGTTTCACTGAAACCATTTTTAGTCACATAATGATCTCGAAGTGCCAGAGTCTAGGCATTTAATTTAAACTGGACTACACATTAAAAGAAGCCCTGATCAAAACAAACATCAGAACAAGCAGAGAAGTTTTCATGACCTGTGAGAGCCTTTTCTTCCCTAATTCCTAGGCTGTACTGTGAAACAGTCAAAGGAACAAAGAAACCATAGATGTGGTTTTCTATGGTCCTGCCTCTTTTAGGTGTTATGGTGATAACTATTACTTGAATGTCAAAGCACATAGCTTACTTAAAGTAACAGCAAACCTCAGAGATAGGGAAGTATTGTTATTTTCACCTTGCAGGCAGGAACCTGCAAAATCACCTACGTAAGGCAAGTGGTATTTCAGAGGATACTGGTGAGGTAACTGGCAAAGTTCTTCAGCACTCCTATTCAGCTTCCATTTAATCCAACAGCTGTTCATTTGGAATCTCGAGCTCTGTCTCTGGCCAAGCCTCAAATTTCCCCAAGGCATCAGCATGAGCACTGCAACTCTGCATCAGAGCTCAGAGACATGGTGATAGGGCTGCATGGAGCATCACCAGCTCTGCCAGGGGCAGCACCCACACAGTCCTGCAAGACAGCAGCACCTCAACATCTCTCCTCTTTCCACATCTCTCTTCTTTCCCCAACAGCCTCGCCCAGGGCTGACGAAACCCAACAGGATCCATAGGCATGACACTTCTCCGGTCTCCTTACCAGAGTCAATGAGTTCAGCAGATGTGCCAGCACACACCTACAACACTGAGCATTTCACAGCACAAAGGGGCAACTCCCTTTGAAACAGCTCCTCACAGGAGGTGACACTGCCCTGCTCACCCTTACACAACAGCACTGGGGTTACAGTGCTCGCCCAGCAGAAGGGTTTAATTCCCACTTTGGGATGAAGACTTGAAATACACATCTCCTGCCAGAATAGAGACTCACAACCCTTACTGCTGAAACTGCTTTGCTTTTTCCTGGTGCAATTGCAGATCTACTGATTTGGACAAAAGAGAGAGACAGAAAAGCATAAACATACCTACACACATACACACAGAGGGGGCATGTTTCTAAATGCCTGATTAACTCTCAACTCAGAGGGGAAATTTCAGGACCCAGTCCCATAACTACTTATGTAGGAATATTCCAATCATTAGAAAAAGAAATAAATACTTTAACTGCTGTTGAAGCAGCACATGGACTGAAATGCAGAACTTCATGTACTCTCTGTCAAGGTGCATGCAATTCTGTTTCTCAGGGATGCATGTAGGTAAAAGTGTTGTTATAAAATTTTTAGATCTGCACCTGCATTTTTGCATTGGGGTTGTGCAAAAACCACCACAACAGAGCCTTAATTCATAACTGATGTCATAGTAAGGGAGGATGAAATAGCTGCAGCACCAACCACCTCCACATATTTGGGTTTGGGTTAACTTTAAATAAGTCTTGTGTTTCATCATAGTCAACTAGGCCCCTTTCCAATAAGCTGAGAGAGATGATAGATGCTTTCAGAAGCCAACTCACCCAAGCTTTCTCAAGCACGGCTGTTAAGATTGTCAGGAATCAATCCAGGGACCAGCCCCATCTCCTTCCTACTACAGAACTCCAAGCTTACACTTAATGACTGAATCATATAATCACAGAATGGTTTGGGGTGGAAAGGACCTTAAAGACCATCTAGTTCCAACCACCCTGCCATGACCAGGGACACTTTCCACTAGACCAGGTTGCTCAAAGCCCCATCCAGCCTGGAACTGAACACTGCCAGGGATGGGGCATCCACAGCTTCTCTGGGTAACCTGTCCCACTGTCTCACCACCCTCACAGTGGGAATTTCTTCCTTCTATCTCCTAATGAAGTAAGGCATGACAAAGGATCCTATCTATTATGTCTTTCAACGTGGTTTTGTCATCGGTGATTTGTCAGATTTTTAAATTATTATTATTGGGGCAGAGGCTGGAAATGTTTGGTATAGAATGTGAAATTATGAGAATAAAAATGCTGAAGGAACGTTTCAGGTCATCAAGTTTCATCCTGAGCTACAGCAAGCAGTGATATACTGAAGTTGTGTTCTCAGGACCTAGAAGGATCCTACTTGCACTATACTGCAGATTCTCTCTCCTTTATGTTAACATCCTTTGGTCTGAACTGACAGGACCATAAAACATTTTACCTGGACATGCAAAGGGCTTGGCATAAAAGTTTCTGTAATCTGGCCAGTTTCATGTTTTTAATTGACACATACAGAACTTCCCACTTTAGCAAAACAATTACAGGTTTTCTGAAAAGCTCATAATTTCCCCTTTCTGTTCTTTCAAAAAGAATCTACCAGTCTATTGAATTTTTACTGAAATCAAAAGGGATGTCCTGTATCAGTAGATTCCCAAGACCATCAAGCTTGGTAAGAATGCATTATGTTCCCACTGTGATCTGGGAGCTGCTATCCACAGCCTAAACACATGCCTAAGGATTGTTATTAAGCCAAACTTGTTTTATCATGCACATGTAACACATCAGCAGTATCAGAGAGAGGATTTCAGTCTGGTGTCTCCCTTTAGCGTCCATTGCTAAATTTCCCTCCTAGATTTAAACTGAGCTTGTCCCAATGTCAGCACAGTAGCACTGACAGTAGTTTGCTCCTAAGCAAACCAGGTAATGCCAGTTAAACCAGCAAACCAAGTAGGGCTGCAGGTGTGGAGGGCTGTTCGTGGAGGAGAGCTTTGAAGCACGTTTGAAACACACACTTACTAATTAAAGTATGTATCAAACTTAAGTGTCTACTTAGGGGATGAGAAGAGGTGCTGTCTCTTTCCTCTTAACAGCTGGAATTTGCTGCAACACAGAGAGAGCTCAGCAGGCAGCAACATGACTAGCAAGATGTAGAGCTGGTACAGAGGGAGAGCAGAGGCTGATAGAGGCAAATAAATGAAGTAAGCTATAAACTTTATACCAGGAAAAAAAAAGGAAAAATAAGTGTTAAACTCCTGAGTTACTTCAGCCAGGTTAAAATCATTCTGCTTTCCACCTGGGATTGTGCTGTTCCATTTGAGTATGATTACTGGGTTAGGTTTCTGTTTGTTTTTATAATCACACTATCATCTCAAGGAAATTTAAGAAAAACCCTCCCTATGGGAAATCTGCCTTTCACTTTGCAATATATCTGCCATTTATCAAAGGTCTGAGCCGTCAGGATTTTTGACCTCATGCTCCCTTTACTTTCATAAAAAGTAGTCAGGCTACTCTGCGGAAACAGCACCAAAACCTCACCACAAATGGACTTTTGCCCAGTTTGGATAGATAATTACATTTACCATTACAGGTACTGCTACAGTAATATTGAAGTCAATGCTTTTTATAGATTCCCTCAGCACAATTTATTGCAAACTGAACAAAACAGGAACAAATTGAATAAAATATCTGCCAGAAGAATACATTTAGGGATCACTGAGCTCTACAAATCATATGTGGTGAAACTGTATCACAAAGAGCAATAGTTTTTAAATGAAACAAAGTATCTGTATCTCAAATACAGAAGAGCCTGGACCAGCTAAAGTTTTTTTGTGCAGCAATTGCTCTAGATGTGCAATAAACCTTCCTTTCTGGTAAGGTGCTGGTAAATATTTAAGTCTGGAAAACATTGTGTGTATATTTATGTTGATTTTCCATAACAACTGTATGTTTATTACTGATCTTGACATCAACTTACTAGACAAATCAGTGCCTGCATGGACTTAATATTTTGACAACAACAAACACAAAAAAAAGGAAATACTGGCACCATGAAACTGCAGACTTGGAGGTAGCTGGCCAAAGTCCTGCTCACAATGCTTTAGCAGTCCGCACACAGCATGAGGAGCAGCCCATGAATCAAAGTCAATTGTGAATACAAATCTCATTCTCCCTGTATTCCTGCCTTGGCTTTGATTTTTTTTTTTATTTCTTTTTAAAATCAGCTAGTAGTAATGCAGAGTGGGAATTCTCCAGGACAGCCAAAAAGAATATAGTTTTGCAAAGAAAGTTGTTTACCTAGCACACAAAAAACCCCAAACTCCTGGGATGACTATAAGGCCTCTTTTAAGGAAAAGTAAAGTTTTTAACAGCTGTCATCAACTGACTAGATTTTCTCAAATCAGAAAGGGTGGCATATTTTTAGTAAATCTGGGAACACATTAGTTAAAACTAATCAGCTTAACACAGTAAGAGCTATTCTTTTAGTGTGCTACCTGTACATATTCCGATGCACAACTCCGTGTTATTTATCAGTTACACAGATGCCAATTACTAGCCCTTCCCAGAGTAAATGGTGCACTGCACCACCCACCTGTCATGTCTTCAGCTTATGATATTTTAAGACTGGAAAGGAAATTAGTTCCACTTGCATGAGCCTTTGTTTGAAAGTAAGAGTGAACAACAGATTTCTGTGGGCAGAGGGGACGGAAAGCAGAAATACTAATTGCAGGAATTCACTAACCAGATGCACTCTTGCTGTTACAAGAACTGGCTTTGCAAGACTTGCATGGCCAGCAATAGTTTTGACTATACATCCCACTGCCAAGAAAGGTCAGGGACAGGCTTCTCCTTTATAGATTTTATAAATAATTATTGGAGTACAAAATAAAGTAATGAGGACACAAAACAGGAAGCAATTTGCATAGCTCCCTGTACAACTCTCCCCTGACAAAGCAAGGAATGTACCATGGTCTTCCCAGTGGTTCAAGCTCACTTCACCATCAGTGCAGCCACACACTCTGCTGTGCTATCAAAGCCACCATTTCTCTAATTCACAAAACTAGCAGCATTACAAGAGGATAATAAAGTACACATCAGACTTCTACAGTAGAGAAAAGGAGGGGGAGGAGAGAGGATCAATTTAATTTATAGCCTCCCTAGTTTCTTTCAAGACCTCTCCTGCAAACAAAAATCACATGCTCCTATTATTGCAGCACAGTGGGATTTACAAGATGTAAATGATTTTTTTAAAGCTCTATGTGCACATTAACCTAACCTCTGCCCCTTTCAAATTTATTTATTTGCCCTTGGTCCACACACACGAGTACTCCGAGATAGCACTTTCAATGAACTATTCATGCAGGTGAACATCCCTCAGAGGAGCAGCTGCTCCCTCTGCTTTTATGGTTATTTGTCTCTTCATCACAGAGCTCAAAGGAATAATCCTACTGCATATTTCTTCTTCATTTGTTTTACTAGGTGAGGTGTTTAAGAGGATATATGGTCATCTGGAGCTCATCACTGTCAAATTTTCAGCCACGCAGCTGTAAACGGTAAAGGAACTAGTTTAGCTCCTTGGTTTACAAAGTGCTGAGTACCTCCAATGAGGTGCCAAATGTGCGTGGTGACGCTTTAAGATTCCTTAGTGCCTCCTGAGGTTCTCAGGGCCTGATCCAAATCCCCACAGTTAGGAATGACAGCCTTCCACTTGACTGATGTGCCTGGGACAGCACAGTGCTTCCTGGCTCAAGGCTGTGCTTCCAAGGCAAGGCAAGAGTTGCCAGAGATTTAAGAACACAGGATAAGGTTCCGGGTTTGAGAGGCACTGGATCTTAGCATTCCTACCTCCAAACACTTAACCTAGAATAATAGAAATAAATACATACATATCTATATAAACACAATAAACATTTACGACTACCTTAAATACGTTTGGGATCCAGTACTTATTTTCAATTGTTTTGATCTCACATATAAACATGCAGCAAAATTCTCTCCAAACCCTTTAAACCCATCCTGTTTCCTTTGGGCTTAATGTATTTCTTCCACTTCTTAAAACATTAAGGAGAAAAAAAAAAGGAACAAAAAAAAGATTCTACAAACTGTCTTTACAAATCATTTTTTCTGGAAGCCTTTGTTAAAATCAGCTCTTCCTCTAGTAGCTTGCAATAAAACAAAGCTAAGAAGAAAAGAAGGTAAAAAGAAATGCTGACAATCATACTGTAAAACATCCAGTGCAAAGACTGGCTGCTCTCATTTGGGTTAAGGCAGCAAAGAGTCTTTCAGTAGCAGGTCACTTGTTCAAATCCAGTCTTGCTTGACAATGATCACCTGATGGCAGGCAGAGTAAGCAATATACTTTTTAAGTAACTCTGCAAAAGTATTTTTTATTGGATGTGTAAATACTGTAGAGAATATCTGCAGGCATTCATGATGAGAGCATCATCCTGCAATACTGAATTAGTAGACAGCAACTAAGCAAAAAATAAAGAACTCAAGTTGCAGTAAAGACTGTAACTGCTTTCCTTTATTCTGACAGTTGCCATTTATCTTTGCTTTTGATGAGATGCTTTGGTAGTATTCTAGTAAGTGAACTGTAGCATACTGTGAAAAAATAATAACATTTTAGCAATACAAGCCCTCACTGCAGCATCTGTTATTAAATCTTTGCAGAGAGGCGAAGAGAGACCTCTAGTCATAAATGTGGATTAGCAAGGTTCTACTATATTCGTTTTAGAGTGCAGAGCGCTTTTGCATGAAAGCTGTTACTTGCCTTTTATGTCAAAAATGAACTTATGCCAACTTTTTAATACTGAATTCTTCAAGGAAGTAGTCCTAACAGCCTGCAAGCACCGTCCACAAAAAAAGGCAGCAGTCTAACAGCAGAGAAATGGAGGAAGGACAGAGCCAGAACAGCTGATGCTGCTGATTTGCAACACTTTCTTTTCACAGAAAATGACCATCATCTTACCCTTCCTTCCAGAGAAAATAAAAAACTGCCTTTGCAAGTGTCAAAGCTTTATGATGCTGACTTCAACTCTGACACCTGATTATTCAAGAGCATTAACATAAGCGCTCAGCATGCTCCAGGGAATCACTGCATCCTCATCAGTGAAGCTTTAGCAGCTCCACATCCTGGCTGACTCCCTAGCAAAACAGGCAAAAACCAGAACTTGAGGTCCTAGAGAACGGATGATAGTTCACATACTTATGAGAAGTACAACACACACTCCGAACTGAGCCAAGTTTAAGTAAACTTTATGCTAAATTCACAAAGTTCAAGCAGAGTCAGAGCTTAGCTGAACCATAGTAAAAACACTCGGGAGTTTTCCAGAAACACTAAAATCCTCCAGGAGAAAGTTGATCTTGAGCCTTCATAACGATGTTTTCCTGACTATGAAGTTACACAGACAGTGCAAGGTGCTATGTAATGTTTACCCATGACGCCCACTGGTGTGATATAATGTTTCAGCAAAGAATACATTAGAAGCAGCAAATTGCTGAAACCATCCGTGCGAATACACAACCATTAATGGATCGATACATAAAGAAACAAAGACCATCTGAAATTGAAAATTAGTTACAAAAATACTAGGGGCGCTCACCGTGAGAGCAGCTGTCTAAAAGAGATAATTAAGCAATAAAGGCAAGACACGCTGCTTTAACTGCGAAAAGTTAGGAACACTGATGCTCTAATGCAATATCACTGGTCCCAGCGAATGATTTTTTTTCCACCGACGTGGCTGGGAAAGCCCTCCCGGGGAGCTGCTGCTGTTCCGGACCCCGCGGGGCGCAGCGGCTCGGGGGTGCAGCCCCCGCCCTGCCCGCGGCTCCGTCCCGCTCACACCCACAGCCAGCCCGCAGCTGCGTTTTGCTTCATTTTCGCTTTCTTTCGGCTTTTTCTTTCCCCGGCGCTCGAGGAGGCAGACAGAGCGCGGCGCGG